>NW_027522492.1:0-114345 GCF_052094955.1 Ictidomys tridecemlineatus | reverse complement strand
CTCCAACCTCTGGTCTCTGTAACAATCCTTCTGCACCTCGGTCTCCAATGTCTGCTCTCTGCAACGGTCCTTCTCTACCTCAGTCTCCAACCTCTTCTCTCTGTAACAGTGCTTCTGCACCTCAGTCTCCAACTTTTGCTCTCCTTAATATCTTTCTGCAACCCAGTATTCAAACTCTGCTCTCTGTACCAATCTTTCTGCACCCCAGTCTCCAAACTCTGCTGTCTTTAACAGGCCTTCTACACCCCAGTCTCCGAACTCTGCTTTCTGTATCAGTCTGTCTGAACCCCAGTGTCCAACTGTTCTCTATCGATCCTTCTGCATCTCAGTCTCCAACCTGTGCTCTATGTAAGAGTCGTTCTGCACCCCAGTATCTAATTCTGCTTTCGGTAACAGTCCTATACCGCAGTCTCCAACCTCTGCTCTCTGTAACGGTCCTTCTGCACCCCAATTTCCAAACTCTGCTTCCTGTAACAGTCCTTCTGCACCTGAGTCTCCAAACTCTACTTTCTGTATCAGTCTGTCTGAACCCCAGTATCCAACTTCTGTTCTCTATCGATCCTTCTGCACCTCAGTCTCCAACCTGTGCTCTATGTCAGAGTCGTTCTGCACCCCAGTCTCTAACCTCTGCTCTTGGTAACAGTCCTATACCGCAGTCTCCAACCTCTGCTCTCTGTAACGGTCCTTGTGCAACCCAATTTCCAAACTCTGCTTCCTGTAAAAGTCCTTCTACACCTCAGTCTCCAACCTCTGCTCTCTGTTACAGTCCTTCTGCACCTCAGTCTGAAACCTCTGGTCTCTGCACGATCCTTCAGAACCCCAGTCTCCAATATCTGCTCTCTGTAACAGTCCTTGTGTACTGCAGTCATCAAACTCTGCTCTCTGTAAGATCCTTCAGCAACCCAGTCTCCAAATACTGCTTTCGGTATCACTCCTAATAAACCACAGTCCCCAAACTCTGCTCTCTGTATCTATCCTTCTGCACCTCAGTCTCCAACCTGTGCTTTCTGTAACAGTCCTTCTGCACCCAAGTGACCCACCTCTGCTCTCTTTAACAGTCTTTCTATACCGCAGTCTCCAAACTCTGGTCTCTGTAACGGTCCTTTCGCACCCCAATTTCCAACCTCTGCTTTCTGTAACAGTCTTTCGGCACCTCAGTCTCCAAACTCCGCTCTTCATAACAGTCTTTCTACAACACAGTCTCTAACCTCTTCTCTCTGTAACAGTACTTGTGCACCTGAGTCTGAAACCTCTGCTCTCCACGATCCTTCTTCACCCCAGTCTCCAACCTCTTATCTCTGCAACGATTCTTCTCCACCCCAGTCTCCAACATCTGCTCTCTGCAACAGTCCTTTTGAACCCCAGTCTCCAAACTCTGCTCTCTGTAAGATCCATCTGAACCCCAGTCTCCAACCTCTGCTCTCTGTAACAGTCCTTCTGCACATCAGTCTTCAAATTCAGCTTTCTGTATCTGTTCTTCTGCACCTGAGTCTCCAACCTCTGCTCTCTGTAACAGTCCATCAGCACCCCAGTCTCTAAAATATGCCCTCTGCAACAGTCCTTCTGCACCCCAGTCATCAACATCTGCTCTCTGCAACAGTCCTTCTGCACCCCAGTCTCCAATCTCTGCTCTCTGCAATGATCCTTCTGGACCCCAGTCTCCAACGTCTGCTGTCTGCAATAATCCTTGTGCACCATAGTCTCCAAACTCTGCTATGTGTAAGATACTTCTGCCCTCCAGTTTTCAAACTCTGCTCTCTGTAACATTTCTTCTCCACCGCAGTCTCCAACCTCTGTCCTCTGCAACAATCCTTCTGCTCTACAGTCTCTGAGATCTGCTCTCTGTAACAGTCATTCTGTACCACAGTCTCCAACCTCTTCTCTCTGTATCGGTCCTTCTACACCCCAATTTCCAACCTCCACATTCTGTAACAGTCCTTCTGCACCTCAGTCTCAAAAATCTGCTCTCTCTAAAAGTCCTTCTACACCTCAGTCTCCAACCTCTGCTCTCTGTAAGAGTCCTTCTGAACACCAATCTCCAAACTCCACTCTGTGTATCTGTCCTTCTGCACCTCAGTCTCCAACCTCTGCTCTCTGTAACAGTCATTCTGCACCCCAGTCTCTAAAATCTGCTCTCTGAAACAGTCCTTCTACACCCCAGTCTCTAACATCTTCTCTCTGCAACAGTCCTTCTGCACCCAAGTCTCCAAACTCTGCTCTCTGCAACGATCCTTCTGGACCCCAGTCTCAAACGTCTGTTCTCTGCAACAGTCCGTGTGCACCAAAGTCTCCAACCTCTGCTAGGTGTAAGATCCTTCTGCACTCCAGTTTCCAAACTCTGCTCTCTGTAAAATTCCTTCTCCACCACAGTCCTCTGCAACAGTCCTTCTGCTTCCCAGTCTCTGAGATCTGCTCTCTGTAACAGTCATTCTGTACCGCAGACTCCAAACTCTTCTCTCTGTAATGGTTCTTCTACACCCCAATTTCCAACCTCTGCTTTCTGTAACAGTCCTTCTACACCTCAGTCTCCAACCTCTGCTCTCTTTAAAAGTCCTTCTGCACCCGAGTCTCCAACCTCTGCTATCGGTAACAGTCCTATACCGCAGTCTCCAAACTCTGCTCTCTTTAACGGTCCTACTGCACCCCAATTTCAAAACTCTAATTCCTGTAACAGTCCTTCTGCACCTGAGTCTCCAAACTCTGCACTCTGTAACAGTCCTTCTAATCCCCAGTCTTCAAACTCTGCTCTCTGCAATAGTCCTTCTGCACCCCAGACTCGAACCTCTGCTCTCTGCAACAGTCCATCTGCACCCTAGTTACCAACATCTGATCTCTTCAACAGTACTTCTGCACCCCAGTCTCCAAACTCTGCTCTCTGTGAGAATCCTACTGCACATCAATCTTCAACCTCTGCTCTCTGTAAGATCCTTCTGCACCCCAGTTTCCAAACTCTGCTCTCTGTAAAATTACTTCTTAACCCTAGTCTCCAACCTCTGCTTTCTGCAACGGTCCAGCTGCACCCCAGTCTCCAAGCTCTGTCCTCTGCAAAAGACCTTCTGCTCTCCAATATCCAAACTCTGGTCTCTGGAACAGTCTTTCTGTACCGAAGTCTCATAACTCTGCTCTCCGTAAAGGTCCTTTTGCACCCCAGTCTCCAACCTCTGCTTTCTTTATCAGTCCTTCTTCACAACAGTCTCCAACCTCTGCTCTCTGTACAGTCTTTCTGCACCTCAGTCTCCAACCTCTGCTCTTTGCAAAAGTCCTTCTGCATCCCATTCTCAAACCTCTGCTCTTTGAAACAGTCCTTCTGAACAACAGTCTCTAACATCTACTCTCTGCAACAGTTCTTCTGTAACCTATTCTCCAAACTCTGCTCTCTGTAACAGTCCTTCTGCACCTACGTCTCCAAATTCTGCTCTCTGCAACAGTCCTTCTGCAACCCAGTCTCCAACATCTGCTGTCTGCAAAAATCATTCTGCACCCCAGGCTCCAACATTTGATTTCTGTATCATTCTTGCACCGCAGACTCCGAAATCTGCTCTCTGTAACAGTCCTTCTGCACCTCAGTTTCCAACCTCTGCTCTCTGCAACGATCCTTCTAAACCACAGACTCCAACCTCTTCTCTCTGCAACGATCCTTCTGCACCCAAGTCTCGAAACTCAGATCTCTGCAACAGTGCTTCTGTACCCCAGTCCCCAAACTCAGCTCTCTTAATGATCTTTTTGCACCCAAGTCTCCAAACTCTACTCTCTGTAACAATCCTTCTGCACATCAGTCTCCAACCTCTGCTCTCAGCAACGGTCCTTATGCACCCCAGTTTCCAACTTCTGTTCTCTGCAACAGCCCTTGTGTTCCACAGTCTTCAACATCTGCTCTCTGTAACAGTCCTTCTTTACTGAAGTCTCGTACCTCTGCTCTCTGTAACGGTCCTTCTTGACCCCAGTCTACTACCTGTGCTTTCGGTATCAGTCCTTCTGCACCCCAGTCTCCAAGATCTGCTCTCTGTAACTTTCCTTCTGCACATCAGTCTCCAACCTCTGCTCTCTGTATCAGTCCTTCTGCACCCTAGTCTCCAAACTCTGCTCTCTGAAACAGTCCTTCTGCACCTCAGTCTTCAAAAACTGCTCTTTGCAACAGTCCTTCTGCACCCCAATCATCTGCTCTCTGGAACAGTCCTTCTGTACCCCAGTCTCAATAATCTGTTCTCTTCAACAATCCTTCTGCACCCCAGTCTCCAACGTCTTTTCTGCAACAGTCTTTCTGCAACCTAGTCTCCAAATTCTGCTCTCTGTAAGATCATTCTGTACCCCAGTCTCCAACCTCTGCTCTCTGCAATAGTCCCTCTGCACCCCAGTCTCCAACCTTGTTTTCAAAAACACTTCTTCTGTACAGCAGTCTTCAACATATGTTCTCTGTAAGGGTTCATCTTCACCCCAGTCTCCAACCTCTACTTTCTGTATCAGTCCTTCTGCACCACAATATCCAAACTATGCTCTCTGTAACAGTCTTTCTGCAACTCATTCTGCAATCTCTGCTCTCTGCAACAGTTCTTCTCCACCCCAGTCTCTAACCTCTGCTCTTTGTAACAGTCCTTCTGTACTGCAGTCTTTAAGCACTGCTCTCTACAATGGTCCCTCTGCACCCGAGTCTCCAACCTTGTTCTCAACAACAGTTCTTCTGTACCACAGTCTTCAACCTCTGTTCTCTGTAAGGGTCCTTCTCCAACCCAGTCTCTAACCTTTGCTCTCTGTAACGATCCTTCTGCACCCGAGACTTTAAACTCTGCGTTATGTATCATTCATTTTGCACCCCAGACTCCAACCTCTGCTCTCTGTAGCAGTCCTTCTGTTCTGCAGTCTCCAAACTCAGTTCTCTGTAAGGGTCCTTCTGCACCACATTCTCCAACCTCTGTTATCTGTATCAGTCCTTTTGCACCACATTCTCGAAACTCTGCTGTCTGTATCAGGCTTTCTGCACCTCAGTCTGCAACCTCTGCTCTCTGCAATAGTCCATATGCACCCCAGTCTCTAATTTCTGCTCTCTGCAACAGTCCTTCTACACCCCAGTCTTCAACCTCTGCTTTCTGTATCAGTCCTTCTGCACAAAAGTCCCCAAACTCTGCTCTCTGTAACACTCCTTCTGCACCTTACTCTGCAACTTCTGCTCTCTGCAACAATCCCTCTGAACCTCAGTCTTTAACCTCTGCTCTCTGTAACAGTTCTTCTGTACTGCAGTCTCCAACCGTTGCTCTCTGTAACAGTCCTTCTACACCAGAGTCTCCAAACTCTGCGTTATGTGTCAGTCATTCTGCACACTAGTCTCCAACCTCTGCTCTCTGTAAAAGTCCTTCTGCACCTCAGAATCCAACCTCTCTTCTCTGCAAAATTACTTCTGCATCCCAATCTCCAACCTCTGCTCCCTGCAAGAGTCCTTCTGCACCTCAGTTTCCAAACTCTGCTCTCTGTAGGATCCTTCTGAAACCCAGTCTCCAACCTCTGCTTTCTGCAATGGTCCGTCTGCACCTCAGACTCCAACCTCTGTTCTCTGCAGCAGTCCTTCTACACACCTGTCTCCATATTCTGCTCGCACCAACGATCCTTCTGCACCCCAGTCTCCAACCTCTGCTCTCTGCAACGATCCTTCTGCACCCTAGTCTCAAACCTCTGCTCCCTGCAACAGTCTTTCTGAACCCCAGTCTCCAAAATCTGCTCTCTGCAACAGTTCTTCTGTACCTCAGACTGAAAAATCTGCTCTCTGCAATAATCCTTCTGCACCCCAGTCTCCAAACTCTGCTCTCTTTTAAAGTCCTTCTGTACCTCAGTTTCCAAACTCTGCTCTATGCAACAGTCCTTCTGCACCCAAGTCTCTAACATCTGCTCTCTGAAATAGTCCTTGTACACCCCAGTCTCCAAACTCTGCTCTCTGGAACAGTCCTTCTACACCCCAGTCTCCATACTCTGCTCGCCCCAACGATTCTTCAGCACCCCAGTGTCCAACCTCTGGTCTCTACATCAGTTCTTTTTGACCCCAGTCTCCAACCTCTGCTCTCTCTAACCGTCCTTCTCTACCGCAGTCTCCAACTGCTGTTCTCCGTAAGGGTCCTTATGCACCCCAGTATCCAACCTCTGCTTCCTGTATCTGTCGTTTTGCACCACAGTCTCAAACCTCTTCCCTCTGTAACAGTCCTTCTGCAAGTCAGTCTGCAACCTCTGCTCTCTGCACCAGTCCTAGTGCACCCCAGTCTCCATCTTCTTCTCTCTGCAACAGTCCTTTTGCACCCCAGTCTCCAACCTCTGCTCTCTATAACAGTGCTTCTGTACTGCATTCTCCAACATCTGCTCTCTGTAAGGGTACTTCTACACCCGAGTCTCCAACCTCTGCTTTCTGTATCAGTCCTTCTGCACCCCAGTCTCCAACCTGTGCTCTGTGTAACTGTCCCTCTGCACCTTAGTCTCCAAACTTTGCTCTCTGCTACAGTTCTTCTAGACCCCAGTCTCCAACCTCTGCTCTCTCTAACAAGCTTTATGCACCTCCGTCTACAACCTCTGCTCTCTGCAATGGTCCTTCTGCACCTGAGTCTCCAACCTCTACTCTCTGTTACAGTGCTTCTACACCTCAGTCTCCAACCTCTGCTCTATGTAAGATCCTTCTGCAACCCAGTCTCCACACTCTTCTCTCTGTGAAAGACCTTCTGCACAACAGTTTCCAAACTCTGCTCTCTGTATCACTCTTTCTGCACCCCAGTCTCCAACCTCTGCTCTCTGCAACGATGCCTCTGCACCCCAGTCTCCAACCTTTGCTAGCTGCAACAGTCCTTTGCACCCCAATCTCCAACATTTGCTCTCTGCAACAGTTTTTTCTGTACCTCAGTCTGAAAACTCTGCTCTCTGCCATTATCCTTCTGCAGCCGAGTCTCCAACCTCTGCTCTCTGTAACAGTTGTTCTGTACCTAATTTTCCAACTTCTGCTCTGTATCAGATCTGCACTCTGTAACAGTCCTTCTTCACCTCAGTCTTCAACCTTTGCTCTGTGTAACAGTCCTTCTGCACCCCAGTGTTCAACCTCTGCTCTTTGCAATGATCCTTCTGCATCCCAGTCTCCAGCATCTGCTCTCTGCAACAGTCCTTCTGCACCCAAGTCTCCAACATCTGATCTCTGCAACAGTCCTTCTGCATCTCAGTCTGGAAACTCTGCTGTCTCCAACGATCTTTCTGCACCCCAGTCTCCAAACTCTGCTCTCTGTAACAGTCCTTCTGCACCTCAGTCTCCAAACTCTGCTCTACGTAAGATATTTCTGCAACCCAGTTTTCAAACTATGCTCTCTCTAACAGCCCTTCTGCACCCCAGTCTCCTACATCTGCTCTCTGTAACAGGCCTTCTGCACACCAGTCTCAAAACTCTGCTCTTTGTATCAGTCCTTCTGCTTCTCAGTCTCCTACATCTGCTCTCTGCAATAGTCCTTCAGCATCCCGGATTCCAACATCTGGTTCCTGCAAAAGTCCTTCTACACGCCAGTCTCTAACCTCTGGTATCCGAAACAGTCCTTCTGCACCCCAGTCTCCAAACTCTGCTCTCTGTAACTATATTTCTGTGCCTCAGTTTCCAACATCTACTCTCTGTAACAGTCCCTCTACACCTCACTCTCCAACAACTGCTCTCTGTAAGTACCTTTTGCAACCCAGACTCCAAACTCTTCCCTCTCTAACAGTCCTTCTGCACGCCTTCTCCAAACTTTCCTCTCTGTAACAGGCCTTCTGCAGCCCAGTCTCTAAAGTCTGTTCGCTATAACAATCCTTCTGCACCCGTCTCCAACATCTGCTCTCTGTAACAGTCCTGCTGCATCTCGGTCTACAATCTCTGCTCTCTGTTAGATCTTTCTGCAACCTTGTCTAAAAACACTGCTCTCTGTAACAGTCCTTCTGCACCTCAGTCTCCAAACTCTGTTCTTTGCAACACTCCTTCTGCACCCCAGTCGCCACCCTCTACTCTCTGTAACAATCCTTCTGTACCGCAGTCTTCAAACTCTTCTCTCTGTAAGAATCCTTCTGTACCGCAGTCTTCAAACTCTTCTCTCTGTAACAGTACTTCTCCACCTCAGTCTTCAACCTATGCTCTCTGCAAGAGTCCTTCTGCACCCCAGTCTCCAACATCTGCTCTCTAAACAGTCCTTCTGCACTTCACTCTCCAAAATCTGCTCTCTGCAACAGTCCTTCTGAACCCCAGTGTCCAAACTCTTCTCTCTGCAACAATCCTTCTGCACCCCATTCTCCAAACTCTGCTCTCTTAAATATCCTTCTGATCCCAGTTTCCAAACTCTGCTCTCTGTAATATTCCTTCTCCATGCCAGTCTCCAACCTCTGCTTTCTGCAACGGTCCTGCTGCACCCCAGTCTTCAAACTCTGTACTCTGCAACACTCCTTATGCTCCCCAGTCTCCAAACTCTGCTCTCTGTAACAGTCCTTCAGTATCGCAGTCTCCAAACTCTGCTCTCTGTAAAGGTCCTTTTGCACGCCTGTCTCCAACCTCTGCTTTTTTTGTCCGTCCATCTGAACCTCAGTCTACAACCTCTGCTCTCTGCAAAAGTTCTTCTGCAACCGATTCTCAAACTTCTGCTCTCTGCAACAGTCCTTCTGAAAAACAGTATCCAACATCTGCTCTCTGAAAAAGTCCTTTTGTACCCTAGTCTCCAACCTCTGCTCTCTGCAACAGTCCTTCTGTACTGTAGTCTCCAACTTCTGCTTTCTGCAACGAAACTTGTGCACCTTAGTCTCCAACATCTTCTCTCTGCAAAAGTCCTTCTGCACCTCAGTCTGAAAATTTTACTTTCTGCAACAATCCTTCTGCACGCCAGACTTCAACATCTGCTCTCTGTAACAGTCCTTATGCACCTCAGTCTCCAAACTCTGCTCTATGTAAATCCTTGTGCAACACAGTCCCCAAAATTTGCTCCCTGTAACAGTCCTTCTGCACCTCAGTCTCCAACCTCTGCTCTCTGTAAGATCCTTCTGCCACCCAGTCTCCTAACTTTGCTTTCTATATCTGTCCTTCTGCACCCCAGTCTTCAAACTCTGCTCTATTTAACAGGCCTTCAGCACCCCAGTCTCAAAATTCTGCTCTCTGTAACAGGATTTCTACACCCCAGTATCCAAACTCTTCTCTCTGCAACAATCATTCTACACCTCAGTCTATAACATCTGTTCTCTGTAAGATCCTTCTGCAACCCAGTCTCCCAACTCTGCCCTCTCTAACACTCATTCTGCACCCCTTCTTCCAACTCTCCTCTCCGTAACAGGCCTTCTGCACCACAGTCTCCAATGTCTGTTCTCTATAACAAAACTTCTGCACCCCAGTCTCCAACAACTGCTGTCTGCAACAGTACTTCTGGGCCCCAGTCTCCAACCTATAGTCTCTGCAAAAGTGCTTCTGCACCTCAGTCGTAAAACGCTGTTCTCTGCTACAATGCTTTTGCACCTCAGTCTCCAACCTCTCCTCTCTGAAACGATCCTTCTGCACCCCAGTCTCCAAGGTCTCCTCTCCTCAACAGTCCTCCTGCACCTCAGTCTCCAAATTCTGCTATTGGCAACAGTCCTTCTTCACCCAAGTCTCGAGGCTCTGCTCTCTGCAACAGTCCTTCTACACCCCAGTCTTCAACCTCTGCTCTGTGTAACAGTCCTTCTGCACCCCAGTCTCCAACCTCTGCTCTCTGTAACAATCCTTCTGCACCCCAGTCTCCAACCTCTGTTCTCTGTAAGAGTCCTTCTACACAGTATTTTCAAACCTCTGCTCTCTGTTACAGTCTTTCTATACCGCAGTCGCCAACCTCTGCTCTCTGTAACCATCCCCGTGTACCCCAATTTCCAACCTCTGCTTTCTGTAACAGTCCTTCTGCACCTCAGCCTCAAAACTCTGCTCTCTATAACAGTCCTTCTGCAACACAGTCTCCAACCTCTGCTCTCTGTAGCAGGCCTTATGCACCCCAGTATCCAAACTCTGCTCTCTGAAACAGTCCTTCTGCATGCCAGTCTGCAACCTCTGCTCTCTGTAACGGTCCTTCTGCACCCCAGTCTCACACCTCTGCTTTCTGTATCATAATTCTTCACCCCAGTCTCAAACGTCTGCTCTGTGTTAGAATCCTTCTGCATCTCAGTCTCCAACCTCTGCTCTCTGAAACAGTTCTTCTGCACCTCAGTGTACAACCTCTTCTTTCTGCAACATTCCTTCTGCACCCCAGTCTCCAACCTGTGCTCTCTGTAACAGTCCTTCTGCACCGCAATCTCCCACCTCTTCTCTGTGTAACAATCCTTCTGCATCCCAGTCTCCACCTCGGCTCTCTTCAATGATTCTTCTGCAACTCAGTCTCCAACTTCTGCTCTCTTCAAGGATCTTTCGGCACCCCAGACTCCACCTCTGCTCTCTGTAACTGTTTTTCTGCACCTCAGTCTCCAACCTCTGCTCTCTGCAACAGTCCTTCTGCACCCCAGGCTCCAACGTCTCCTCTCCTTAACACTCCATCTGCACCCCAGTCTCCAACCTCTGTTCTCTGTAAGGTCCGTCTGACCCCAGTTTCCAAACTCTGCTCTCTGTAACATTCTTCTCCAACCCAGTCTACAGCCTCTGCTTTCCTCAACGGTCCTTCTGCAACCCAGTCTACAACATCTGTTCTCTGCAACACTCTTTCTACTTTCCAGTCTCAAACCTCTGCTCTCTGTAACAGTCCTTCTATACCGCAGTCTCCAACCTCTGCTCTCTCTAACGGTCCTTCTGTACCCCAGTCTCAAACCTCTGCTTTCTGTATAAGTCCTTCTGAACCACGGATTCCAACCTCTGCTTTCTGTAACAGTCCTTCTGCACCTTTGTCTCCAACCTCTGAACTCTGCAACCTTACTTCTGCACACCATTCTCTAACATCTGCTCTCTGTAACAGTCCTTCTGCACCCCATTCTCTAACCTCTGCTCTCCGCAACAGTCCTTCTGTACTACAGTCTCCAAACTCTGGTCTCTGTAACGGTTCTTCTGCACCCCAGTCTCAACCTCTGCTTTCTGTATCAGTAATTCTGCACCCTAGTGTCCAACCTTTGCTCTCTGTAACATTCTTTCTGCACCTCAGTCTCCAACCACTGCTCTCTGCGACAGTTCTTCTGCAACCCAGTCTCCAAACTCTGCTCTTAGCCACAGTTCTTCTGAACCCCAGTCTCCAACATCTGCACTCTGAAACTGTTCTTCTATAAACCATTCTCCAACCTCTGCTCTCTATAACAGTTTTCCTGTATGGCAGTCTCCGAACTCTGCTCTCAGCAATGGTCCTTCTGCACCCTATTCTCCGACCTCTGCTTTATGTATCAGTCCTTCTGAACCCCAGTCTCCAAACTCTGCCCTCTGTAACAGTTATTCTGCACCTCAGTCTCCAAATTCTGCTCACTTCAACAGTCCTTTTGCACCCAAGTCTCCAACACCTGCACCCTGCAACAGTACTTTTTCACCCCATTCTCCCACCTCTGTTATCTGCAACAGTCCTTCTGCACCTCAGTCTCCAACATCTTCTCTCTGTAACAATCCTTCTGTACCTCTGTCTCCACCTCTGGTCTCTGCAATGGTCCTTCTGCACCTCAGTCTCCAACCTCTACTCTCTGTAACAGTCTTTCTGCACCTCAGTCTCCAACCTCTGCTCTCTGTAAGATCCTTCTGCACCCCAGTCTCCAACCTATGTAATCTCCAACAGTCCTTCTGCACATCAGTCTGAAAACTCGGTTCTCCGCAACGATCCTTCTGCACCCCAGTCTCCAAACTCTGCTCTCTGTAACAGTCTTGTTCCACCTCAATCTCCAACCTCTGCTCTCATTAAGATCCTTCTGCAACCCTGTCTCCAAACTCTGCTCTCTGTAACAGTCCTGTACTCCAGTCTCCAACCTCTGCTCTCTGCCACAGTCTTCCTAAACCCCAGTTTCCAAAATCTGCTCTCTAAAACAGTCCTTCTGCACCCCAGTATCCAACTTCTGTTCTCTGTAACAATTCTTCTGCACCTCAGTTCCCAAAATCTGACCTCTGCAATGGTCCTACAGCACCCCAGTCTCTAGCCTCTGATCTCTGCAGCGATCTTTCTGCACCCCAGTCTCCAACATCTGCTCTCTGCAACAGTCATTCTGTACATCAGTCTGAAAACTCTGATCTCTGCGAGGATCCTTGTGCACCACAGTCTCTAAACTCTGCTTTCTGTAACAGTCCTTCTGCAACTCAGTCTCTAAACTCTGCTCTCTGTAACAGTCCTTCTGAACCCCATTCTCCAACCTCTGCTCTCTGTAAGAACCTTCTACACCACAGTTTCCAAACTCTGCTCTCTGTAACATTTCTTCTCCACCCCAGTCTGCAACCTCTGCTCTCTGCAACAGTCCTTCTGCACCCCAGTCTCCAACCTCTGGTCTCGGCAACAGTCCTTCTGCACCCCAGTATCCAAACTCTGCTCTTGGTATCATTTCTTCAGCACCTCAGTCTCCAAACTCTGCTTTATGTAAGATCTTTCTGCAACAAAGTCTCCAAACTCTGATCTCCATAACAATCCTTCTTCACCCTAGTCTCCAACATTTGCACTCTGTAACGATCCTTCTGCACCTCAGTCTCCAACATCTGCTCTCTGCAATGGTCCTTCTGCACCCCATTCTCCAACCTCTGTTGTCTGCAAGAGTCCTTCAGCATGTCAGTCTCCAACCTCTGATTTCTGCAAAAATCCTTCTGCACCCCAGTCTCCAACCATTGCTCTCGGTAACATTTCTTCTGCACCTCAGTCTCCAACATCTGCTCTATGTAAGATCCTTCTGCCACCCAGTCTCCAAACTCTGCTCTTTGTAACAGTCCTTCTGCACCCCAGTCTCCAACCTCTGCTCTGTGCAACAGTTCGTCTGCACCCCACTCTCCAAACTCTGCTCTCTGTAAAATCCTTCTGTACCCCAATCTCCAAACTCTGATCTCTGTTAAAGTCCTTCTTCACCCCAGTCTCCAACATCTGCTTCCTATAACAATCATTCTGCACCCCAGTATCCAACTTCTGCTCTCTGCAACAGTTCTTCTGCACCCCAGTCTTTAACATCTAGTCTCTGAAACAGTCCTTCTGCATCCCATTCTCCAACCTCTGCTTTCTGTATAGTCCTTCTGCACCCCAGTCTCCAAACTCTGCTCTCTGTAACAGTCCTTCTGTATCTCAGTCTCCAAAATCTGCTCACTATTACAGTCCTTCTGCACCCCAGTCTTCAACCTCTGGTCTGTGTAACAGTCCTTCTGCATCCCAGTCTCCAACATCTGCTCTCTGCAACCATCCTTTTTCACCCAAGTCTCCAACCTCTGCTGTCTGCAACGATCCTTCTACTCATCAATTTCCAAACTCTGTTTTCTGCAATAATCCTACTGCACCCCAGTCTCCAACCTCTGCTCTCTGTAACAATACTTCTGCACCAGAGTCTCCAAACTCTGCTCTACGTAATATTCTTCTGCAACCCAGTCTCCAAACTCTGCTCTCTGTAACAGCCCTTCTGTACCCAATCTCAAACCTCTGCTCTCTGTAACAGGCCTTCTGCACCCCAGTCTCCAAACTCTGCTCTCTGTATCAGTCCTTCTGCACCCCGTCTCAAAAGTCTGCTCTCTGTAACAGTCTTTCTGTATCTCAGTCTCGTACATCTGCTCTCTGCAACAGTTATTCTGCACACCAGTCTCCAACATCTGCACTCTGAAACAGTTCTTCTCCTCTCCAGTCTCCAACCTCTGCTTTCTGTAACAGTCCTCCTGTATTGCAGTCTCCAAACTCTGCTCTCTGTAATGGTCCTTCTGCACCTCAGTCTCCAACCTATGTTTTTTGTATCAGTCCTTTGGTACCACAGTCTCCAAAGTCTGCTATCTGCAACAGTCCTTCTGCACCTCCGTCTCCAAATTCTACTCTCTGCAAAAGTCCTTCTACACCCAAGTCTCCAACACCTGCTCCCTTCAACAGTTCTTCTTCACCCCAGTTTCTAAACTCTGCTATCTGCAACAGTCCTTCTGCACCCCAGTCTCCAAACTCTGCTCTCTGTAACAGTCCTTCTTCACCTCAGTCTCCAAATTCTGCTCTCTGCATTAGTCCTTCTGCACCCAAGTTTCCAAACTCTGGTCTCTGCAACAGTCCTTCTACACCCCAGTCTTCAACCTCTGATCTGTGTAACAGTCCTTCTGCACCCCAGTGTCCAAACTCAGCACTCTGCAATGATCCGTCTGCATCCCAGTCTCCAACATCTGCTCTCTGCAACAGTCTTTCTGCACCAAAGTCTCCAACATTTGCTCTCTGCAACAGTTCTTCTGCTCCTCAGTCTGGAAACTCTGCTGTCTTCAATGATCCTTCTGCACCCCAGACTCCAACCAATGCGATCTGTAACAGTCCTTCTGAACCTCAGTCTCCAAACTCTGGTCTACATAAGATCGTTCTGCGAACCAATCTCCAAAGTCTGCTCTCTGTAACAGCCCTTCTGCACCCCAGTCTCTAAAGTCTGTTCCCTATAACAATCCTTCTGGACCCCAGTTTCCAAACTCTTCTCTCTGTGACAGTCCTTCTGAATCTCAGTCTCCTACATCTGCTCTCTGCAACAGTCATTCAGCACCCCAGTCTCCA
Source organism: Ictidomys tridecemlineatus (assembly GCF_052094955.1). Lineage (NCBI taxonomy): Eukaryota > Metazoa > Chordata > Mammalia > Rodentia > Sciuridae > Ictidomys > Ictidomys tridecemlineatus. Next base: position 99,718 of record NW_027522492.1, on the reverse strand, counting down.
AATTCTTGTCCCTTCAACAGTCTTTCTACATCCCAGTCTCCAACCTCTGCTATCTGCAAGAGTCCTTCTGCACTCCAGTCTCCAAACTCTGCTCTCTGTAACAATTTTTCTGCACCTCTGTCTCCACCTCTGCTCTCTGCAATGGTCCTTCTTCACCTCGGTCTCCAACCTCTACTCTCTGTAAGAGTCCTTCTGCACCTCAGTCTCCAACCTCTGCTTTTTGCAAGATCCTTCTGCAACCCAGTGTCCAAACTCTGCCCTCTGTAACAGTCCATCTGCGCCCCTTCTCCCAACTCTTCTCTGCATAACAGGCCTTCTGCACCCAAGTCTCCAACCTCTGCTCTCTGTAACAGGCCTTCTGCACCCCAATCTTCAACCTCTGCTCTCTATAACAGTCCTTCTGTACTACAGTCTCCAACCTCTGCTCTCTGTTCCGGTCCTTCCGCACCCGAGTCTCCAAACTCTGCTTTATGTATGAGTCATTCTTCACCCAAGTCTCCAAACTCTGCTCTCTGTAGCAGTCCCTCTGCACCTCAGACTTTAACCTCTGTTCTCAGCAACAGTCCTTCTGCGCCCCAATCTTCAACCTCTGGTCTCTGCAACAGTCCTTCTGCACCTCAGTGTCCTAACTCTGCTCTCTCTAAGATCCTTCTGAAACCCAGTCTCCAACCTCTGCTTTTTCCAATGGTCCTTCTGCACCCCAGTCTCCAAACTCTGATCTCTACAACAGTTATTCTGCACCCCAGTCTCCAAACTCTGCTCTCTTTAACAGTATTTCTGTACCTCAGTCTCCAATAACTGCTCTCTGCAGCAGTCCTTCTACACCCCAGTCTCCATAATCTGCTCGCCCCAATGCTCCTTCTGAACCTAAGTCTCCAACCTCTGTTCTCTACATCAGTTCATCTGCACCCCAGTCTCCAACCTCTGCTCTCGGTAACAGTCCTTCTGTACCGCATTCTCGAACCTCTGTGCTCCATAAGGGTCCTTATGCACCCCAGTATCCAACTTCTGCTATCTGTCTCAGTCGTTTTGCACCACAGTCTCCAAACTCTGCCCTAAGTAACAGTCTTTCTGCAACACAGTCTGCAAACTCTGCTCTCTGCAACAGTCATTCTGCACCACAGTCTCCATCCTCTGCTCTCTGCACCAGTCCTTTTGCAACCCAGTCTCCAACATTTGCTCTCTGCAACAGTCCTTCTCAACCCCAGGCTCCAACCGCTGCTCTCTGTAACAGTGCTTCTGTACTGCATTCTCCAACCTCTGCTCTCTGTAAGGGTACTTCTGCATCCGAGACTCCAACCTCTGCTTTCTGTATCAGTCCTTCTGCACCCCAGTCTCTAACCTCTGCTCTCTGTAACAATACGTCTGCACCACATTCTCCAACCTCTACTCTATGCAATGGTCTTTCTGCACCTGAGTGTCCAAACTCTACTCTCTGTAACAGTGCTTCTGCACCTCAGTCTCCAACCTCTGTTCTATGTAAGATCCTTCTGCAACCCAGTCTCCAAACTCTGCTCTCTGTAACATCCTTCTGCACCTCAGTCTCCAAACTCTGCTCTCTGTAAAAGGCCTTCTGCACTCCAGTCTCCAACCTCTGCTCTCTTCAACGATCCCTCTTCACCCTAGTCTCCAACCTCTGTTCTCTGCAACAGTCCATGTGCACCCCAATCACCAACATCTGCTCTCTGCAACAGTTTTTCTGTACCTCAGTCTGACAACTCTGCTCTCTGCAATAATCCTTCTGCACCCGAGTCTCAAACCTCTGCTCTCTGTAACTGTCCTTCTGTACCTCAGTCACCATCTTCTTCTCAGTATCAGTCCTGCACCCCTGTCTCCCACATCTGCTCTCTGTAACTCTCCTTCTTCACCTCAGTCTTCAACCTCTGCTCTGTTTAACAGTTCTTCTGCATATCAGTCTGGAAACTCTGCTATCTGCAACGATCCTTTTGCACCCCAGTTTCTAACTTCTATTGTCTGCAACGATCCTTCTGAAACTCAGTCTCCAATCTCTACTCTCTGTAACACTCCTTCTGCACCTCAGTCTCCAACATCTGCTCTCTGTAAAATCCTTCTGCATCCAAGTCTCCAAACTCTGCCATCTGTAACAGTCCTTCTGGAGCCCTTCTCCAAACTCTGCTCTTCATAACAGGCATGCTGCACCCAAGTCTCCTACCTCTGCTCTCTTTAAGAGCCCTGCTGCACCTCGGTCTTCAAACTCTGCTCTCAGTAAGATCCTTCTGCAACCTTGTCTAAAAACTCTGCTCTCTGTAACAGGCCTTCTGCACCCCAGTCTCCAACCTCTGTTTTTTGCAACACTTCTTCTGCACTCCAGTTGCCAACCTCTGCTCTCTGTAACAGTCATTCTGTACTACATTCTCCAAACTCTGCTCTCTGTAATTGTCCTTCTGCACCCCAGTCTCCAACCTCTACTTTCTGTATCAGTCCTTCTGCTCCCCAGTCTACAAACTCTGCTTTCTGTAACAGTCCTTCTGAACCTCATATCCAAACTCTGCTATCTGCAACAGTGCTTATGCACCCCAGTCTCCAAACTCTGCTGTCTGCAACATTCCTTCTGTAACCCAGTCTGCAACGTGTGCTCTGTGTAAGAGTCCTTCTGCAGGCAAGTCTCCACCTCTGCTCTCTTAAACGATTTTTCTGTACCTCAGTTTAAACCTATGCTCTCTGCAAAAATTCTTCTGTACCCCAGTATCCAACCTCTTTCTCTAAAACAGTCCTTCTCCACCTCAGTCTTCAACCTCTGCTCTTTGCAAGAGTCCTTCTGCACCCCAGTCTCCAACATCTACTCTCTAAACAATCCTTCTGCACCCCAGTCTCCAACATCTGCTCTCTGCAAAAGTCCTTCTGCACCCCAGTGTCCAAACTCTGCTTTAGGAATGATCCTTTTGCACCTCAGTCTCCAACTTCTGCGCTCTGAAATATCCTTCTGACCCCAGTTTCCAAAATCTGCTCTCTGCAATATCCCTTCTCCACGCCATTCTCCAACCTCTGCTTTCTGCAACGGTCCTGCTGCACCCCAGTCTCAAACCTCTGTATTCTGCAACAGTTCTTCTGCTCCCGAGTCTCCAAACTCTGCTCTCTGGAATAGTCCTTCTGTACCACAGTCTCCAGATTCTGCTCTCTGTAAAGCTCCTTTTGCACACCATTCTCCAACCTCTACTTTCTTTATCCGTCCTTCTGCACCTCAGTCTCCAACCTCTGCTCTCTGCAAAAGTCCTGCTGCACCCCATTCTCAAATTTCTGCTCTCTGCAACAATCTTTCTTAACAACAGTCTCCAAAATCTGCTCTCTGAAAAAGTCCTTGTGTACCCTAGTCTCCAACCTCTGCTTTCTGCAAAAGTCCTTCTGTACAGTAGGCTCCAACATCTGCTCTCTGCAACAGTCCTTCTGCACCTCAGTCTCAAACCTCTGCTCTCTGTAAGATCCTTTTAAACCCAGTTTCAAAAATCTGTGCTCTGTAACAGTCCTTTTGCACCCCAGTCTCAAAACTCTGCTCTCTGTAACAGGCCTTCTGCACCCCAGTCTCCAAACTCTGCTCTCTGTAGCAGTCCTTCTGCACCCCATTCTCCAACTTCTGCTCTTTGTAACGATTCTTCTGCACCCCAGTCTCCAACATCTGCTCTCTGCAACAGTCCTTCTTCACCTCAGTCTGAAAATTTTGCTCTCTGCAACAATCCTTCTGCACCCCGGACTCCAACACCTGCTCTATTTAAGATCCTTCTACAACCCAGTCTCCTAACTCTGCCCACTCTAACAGTCCTTCTGCACCCCTTTTCCAAACTCTCCTCTCTGGAACATGCCTTCTGCACCACAGTCTTCAAACTCTGCTCTCTGTAACATTCCTGGTGCACCTAGGTCTACAATCTCTGCTCTCTCTAAGATGCTTCTGCAACCTTGTCTTAAAACTCTGCTCTCTGTAACAGTTATTCTGCACCACAGATTACAACCTCTGCTGTCTGTAACAGGGCTTGAGCACCCCAATCTCCAACCCCTACTCTCTGTAACAGTCTTTTTGCTCCTCAGTCTCCAACAAGTGCTCTCCTCAACAGTCCGTCTGCACCCCTGTCTCCAACCTCTCTGGAAAATCCTTCTGCATCCCAGTTTTCAAACTCTCTTCTCTGTAACACTCCTTTTCCACCACAGTCTACAACCTCTGGATTCTGCACCAGTCCTGCTGCAACCCAGTCTCCAAACTCTGTTCTCTGCAACAGTCCTTCTGCTCCCCAGTTTCCAACATCTGCTCTCTGTAACAGTCCTTCTGTACCGCAGTCTTCAACCTCTTCTCTCTGTAACAGTCCTTCTGCACCCCAGTCTCAAACCTCTGCTTTCTGTATCAGTCCTTCTGCACCACTGTTTCCAACCTTTGCTCCCTGCAACCTTACTTCTGCACCCCATTCTCTAACCTCTGCTCTCTACTACAGTTCTTCTGAACCAGTCTACAACATCTGCTCTCTGTAACAGTCCTTCTGTTCCCTAGTCTCCAAACTCTGCTCTGTGTAACATTCCTTCTGTACTGCAGCCTCCCACCTCTGCTCTCTCTAACAGTCCTTCTGCACCCCAATCTTCAACCTCTGCTTTTTTTATTACTAATTCTGCACCCAGTCTCCAACATTTGCTCTCTGTAACATTCTTTCTGCAACTCAGTCTCCAACTTCTGTGATCTTCGACAGTTCTTCTGCACCACAGTCTCCAACCTCTGCTCTATGCAACAGTTCTTCTGCACCCCAGTCTCCAACATCAGCACTCTGAAAGAGTTCTTCCTCACTCCAGTCTCAGACCTCTACTCTCTGCTACAGTCCTCCTGTATTGCAGTCTCCAACATCTGCTATCTGCAACAGTCCTTCTGAACCCAAGTCTCCAACACCTGCTCCCTACAACAGTCCTACTTCACCCCAGTCTCCAACATCTGCTCTGTGTAACAGTACTTCTGCACCCCAATGTCCAACCTCTGCTCTCTGCAATCATCTTTCTGCATCCCAGTCTCCAACATCTGCTCTCTGCAACAGTTTTTCTGCACCCAAGTCTCCAACATCTGCTCTCTGCAACAGTCCATCTGCGCCTCAGTCTGGAAACTCTGCTGTCTGCAACGATCCTCTCCGTAACATGCCTTCTGCACCCCAGTCTCCAACCTCTGCTCCCTGTAACAGTCCTGCTGCACCTCGGTCTACAATCTCTGCTCTTTGTAAGATCCTTCTGCAACCTCGTCTAAAAACTCTGCTCTCTGTAACAGTTATTCCACACCCCAGAATCCAAACTCTGCTCTCTGTAACATGCCTTTTGCACTCCAATCTCCAACCTTTACTCTCTGTAACAGTCTTTTTGCACCTCAGTCTCCATCCTCTGCTCTCTGCAAGGATCTTTTGCAACCCAGTCTCAAACGTCTCCTCTCCTCAACAGTCCTTCTGCACTCCTGTCTTCAAACTCTGCTCTCTGGAAGATTCTTCTGCATCCCAGTTTTCAAACTCTGCTCTCTGTAACATTCCTTTTCCACCACAGTCTCCAACCTCTGAATTCCACACCAGTCCTGCTGCACCCCAGTGTCCAAACTCTTTTCTCGGCGACAGTTCTTCTCCCCAGTTTCTAAATTCTGCTCTCTGTAACAGTCCTTCTGTACCGCAGTATTCAACCTCTGCTCTCTGTAATGTTCCTTCTGCATCCCAGTCTCCAACATCTGCTCTCTGCAACAGTCCTTTTGCACCCAAGTCTCCAACATCTCCTCTCAGCAACAGTCCTTCTGCTCCTCAGTCTGGAAACTCTGCAGTCTGCAACGATCCTTGTGCACCCCAGTCTCCAAAATCTGCTGTCTGTAACAGTCTTCCTGCACCTCCGTCTACAATCTCTGCTCTCTGTAAGATCCTTCTGCAACCTTGTCTAAAAACTCTGCTCTCTGTAACAGTTATTCGGCACCCCAGTATCAAACCTCTGCTCTCTACAATGATCGTTCTGCACCCCAGTCTCCGAATTCTGCTTTCTGCAACAGTCCTTCTGCACTTCAGTATCCAACATCTGCTTTTTGTAAGATTTTTCTGAAAACCAGTATCCAAACTCTGCCATCTGTAACAGTCCTTCTGGAGCTGTTCTCCAAACTCTGCTCTCCGTAAAAGGCCTTCTGCACCCCAGTCTCCAAACTCTGCTCTCTGTAACACTCCTGCTGCACCTCGGTCTACAATCTCTGCTCTCTGTAAGATCATTCTTCAACCTTGTCTAACAACTCTGATCTCTGTAACAGTTCTTCTGCACCCCAGTCTCCAAACTCTGGTCTCTGTAACAGGCCTTTTACATCCCAATCTCCAACCTCTACTCTCTGTAACAGTCTTTTTGCACCTCAGTCTCCAAACTCTGCTCTCTGCAACGATTTTTCTGCACCCCAGTCTTCAACGTCTCCTCTCCTCAACAGTCCTTCTGCACTCCTGTCTCCAACCTGTGCTCTCTGTAAGGTCCTTCTGCACCCCAGTTTCTAAACTCTGTTGTCTGTAAGGTCCTTCTGCACCCCAGTTTCTAAACTCTGCTTTCTGTAACATTCCTTCTCCAACTCAGTCTCCAACATCTGCTTTCTTCAACGGTCCTGCTGCAACCCAGTCTCCAACCTCTGTTCTCTGCAACAGTCCTTCTACTCCCATGTCTCCAACCTCTGCTCTCTGTAACAGTCCTTCTGCACCGCAGTCTCCACCCTCTGCTCTCTGTAACAGTCCTTATGTACAGCAGTCTCCAACCTCTGCTCTCTGTAACGGTCCTTCTGCAACCCAGTCTCCAACCTCTGGTTTTTGAATCAGTCAATCTGAATACCAATCTCCAACCTCTGCTCTCTGTATCTATTTTTCTGCACTCAGTCTCCAACCTGTGTTTCTGCAACAGTCCTTCTGCACACCAGTCTCCAACCTTTGATTACTGTAACAGTCCATTTATACCGCAGTCTCCAACCTCTGCTTTCTGTAAGGGTCCTTCTGCACCAGCGTCTCAAACCTCTGCTTTCTGTATCAGTCCTTCTGGAACACGGTTTCCAAACTCTCCTCTCTGTAACAGTCCTTCTTCACCTCTGTCTCCAACTTCTGAACTCTGCAACCTTAATTCTGCACCCCATTCTTTAACCTCTGCTCTTTGTAACAGTTCTTCTGCACCCCATTCTCTAACCTCTACTCTCTGCAACAGTCCTTCTTAACCACAGTCTTCAACTTCTGCTCTCTGCAATGGTCCTTCTGCACCCCAGACTCAATCTCTGCTTTCTCTATCAGTAATTCTGCACCCCAGTCTCCAAACTTTGCTCTCTGTAACATTCTTTCTGCACCTCAGTCTCCAACATCTGCTCTCTGCCACAGTTCTTCTGCACCCCAGTCTCCAAACTCTGCTCTCTGCAACAATTCTTCTGCACCCCAGTATCCAACATCTGCACTCTGAAACACTTCTTCTCCACCCCAGTCTCCAACCTCTTCTCTCTATAACACTCCTCCTGTATTGCAGTCTCCAAAGTCTCCTCTCTGTAACGGTCGTTCTGCACCCCAGTCTCCAACATCTGCTTTCTTTATCAGTCCTTCTGCACCCCAGTCTCCAACATCTGCTATCTGCAACAGTCCTTCTGCACTCCAGTCTCCAACATCTGCTCTCTGCAACAGTTCTTCTGTACCTCAGTCTGAAAGCTCTGCTCTCTGCAAAGACCGTTCTGCATCCCAGTCTCCTACCTCTGCTCTCTGTAACAGTGCTTCTGCACCTCAGTCTCCCAACTCTGCTCTCTGTAAGATCCTTCTGCAACCCAGTCTTTAAACTCTGCACTCTGTAACAGTCCTTCTGCACAACAGTCTCCGACCTCTGCTCTCTGTACCAGGACTTCTGCCACCCAGTCTCCAAACTCTGCTCTCTGTATCAGGCCTTCTGCACCCCAGTCTCCAAACTCTTCTCTCTGTAACAGTCCTTCTGCACCCCAGTTTCCAACCTCTGCTATTGGTAAGAGTTATATACCGCAGTCTTAAACCTCTGCTCTCTTTAATGGTCCTTCTGCATTCCAATTTCCAAACACTTCTTTCTGTAACAGTTCTTCTGCACCTGAATCTCCAAACTCTGTTCTTCGTAACAGTCCTTCTACACCCCAGTCTCCAACCTCTGCTCTCTGCAACAGTCCTTATGCACCCCAGTCTCCAACATATGCTCTCTCCAAAAGTCCTTCTGTACCTCAGTCTAAAAACTCTGCTGTCTGGAACGAACCTTCTGCCCCAGTCTCCTACCTCTGCTCTCTTTAAGAGTCCATCTACACCTCAGTCTCCATTCTTTGCTCTATTTAACAGTCCTTCTGCACCTCAGTCTCCAAATTCTACTCTCTACAACGGTCCTTCTGCAGCAAATTCTTCAAACTCTGCTCTCTCAAACAGTCCTTCTGTACCGCAGTCTCAAATTTCTTCTCTCTATAACTGTCCTTCTGCACCAAAATTGCCAACCTCTGATTTCTGTAACAGTCCTTCTGCACCTCAGATTCCAACCTCTGCTCTCTGTAACACTCCTTCTAAGCCTCAGTCTGAAACCTCTGCTCTCTGCAATGATCCTTCTGCACCCCAGTCTCCAAAATGTGCTTTCTGTAACAATCCTTCTGCACCCCAGTCTCCAACCTCTTCTCTCTGCAACGATCCTTCTGCACCTCAGTCTCCAACCTCTGTTCTCTGCCAGGATCCTTCTGCCCCACAGTTTCCAACCTCTGAACTCTGTAACAGTCCTTCTGCACCCCAGTCTCCAACCTCTTTTCGTAGCTACAGTACTTCTGCACCCCAGTCTCCAACCTCTGCTCTCTGCAACATTTCTTCTGCACCGAAGTATTTAACCTGTGCTCTCTGTAACTATCCTGCTTCACCCCAGTCTCCAAACTCTGCTCTCTGAAGCGATCCTTCTGCACCTCATTCTCCAACCTCTGCTCTCTGCAATGATCCTTCTGCACCCCAGTCTCAATCCTCTGCTCTCTGTAAGAATCCTTTTGCACCCCAGTCTCCAACCTCTCCTCTCTGTAAATGTCCTTCTGCACTTAAGACTCCAAGTTCTGCAATCTGTAACAGTCCTTCTGCACCCCAGTCTCAAACCTCTGCACTCAGAAATGATCTTTCTGCACCTTAGTCTCCAACCTCTGCTCTCTTTAATAGTCTTTCTGCACCCAGTCTCCAACATCTGCTCTCTGCAAGGATCCTTCTTATCCCCAGTCTCCACCCTCTGCTCTCTGAAACGGTCCTTCTACATCCCAGTTTCCAAAATATGCTCTCTGTAACAGTCCTTCTGCACCTCAGTTCTCCAAACTCTGCTCTCTGAAACAGTCGTTCTGCACCCCTGTCTCCAACCTCTGCTCTCAGTAACAGTTCTTCTGCACCCCAATCTCCAAACTCTGCTCTCTGTAAGATCCTTCTGCGACCCATTCTCCAAACGCTGCTCTCTCTAACAGTCTTCTGCACCCCAGTCTCCAAACTATGTTCTCTGTAACAGGCCTTCTGCACCCCAGTCCTCAAACTCTGCTCTCTGTAACAGTCCTTCTGCACCCCAGTCTCCAACTTGTGCTCTCTGCAACGATCCTTCTGCATCTTAGTCTCCAAACTCTGCTCTCTGTAACAGTCCTTTTGCACCCCAGGATCCAACATCTGCTCTCTGAAACAGTCCTTCTGCACCTCAGTCTGAAAACACGGCTCTCTGCAAAAATCCTTCTGCACCCGAGTTTCCAAACTTTGCTGTATGTAACAGTCCTTCTGAACCTCAGTCTACAAAATGCTCTTTGTAAGATCCTTCTGCAACCCAGTCTCGAAATTGTGCTATCTTTAATACGCCTTTTGCACCCCAGTCTCCAAACTCTGCTCTCTGTAACAGGCATTCTAAACCCAAGTCTCCAAACTGTGCTATCTGTAACAATCCTTCTTCACCCCAGTCACCAACATCGGCTCTCTGTAACAGGTCTCCTGCTACCCAGTCTCCAAACACTGCTCTCTGTAAAAGGCCTTCTGCACTCCAGTGTCCAACCTCTGCTCTCTGCAAAAGTCTTTCTACACCCCAGTCTTTGACCTCTGCTCTCTGCAACGATCCTTCTGTATCCCAGTCTCCAACTTCTGCTCTCTGTAAGATTCTTCTGCACCCCGTTCTCCAAACTTTGCTCTCTGTAACAGTCATTCTGCACCTCAGTCCACAAGCTCATCTCTCTGTAATGGCCCTTGTGCACCCCAGTATCCAACCTCTGTTCTCTGCAGCTGTACTTCTACACTCCAGGCTACAAACTCTGCTTTCTGTAACAGTCCTTCTGCACCCCAGTCTCCAAACTCTACTTTCCGTATTAGTTATTCTGCACCCCAGTCTAAAACCTCTGCTGTCTGTAACAGTCCTTCTGCACCTCAGTCTCCAACCTCTGCTCTCTGCAACAGTCCTTCTGCACCCAAGTCTCCAACCTCTGCTCTCTGCAAACGTCTTATTATACCCCAGTATCCAACATCTGCTCTCTGCAACGATCCTACTACACCCCAGTCTCAAACCTCTGCTCTCTTCAAAATTTCTTCTGCACCTCAGTCTCTAACCTGTGCTCTCTGAAACTATCCTACTGCACCCCGGTCTCGAAACTCTGCTCATTTTAGAGATCCTTCTGCACTTCAGTCTCCAACTTCTGCTCTCTACAACGATCCTTCTGCATCCCAATCTCCCACATTTGCTCTCTGCAACAGTCCTTCTGCACCCCAGTCTCCAAGCTCTCTTCTCTGTAACAGTCCTTCTGCACATCAGTGTCCAACCTCTGCTCTCTGGAAGGATCCTTCTGCACCTCAGGTCCAAACTCTGCTCTCTGTAACAGGCCTTCTGCAACACAGTATCCAACCTCTGCTTTCTGTAACAGTTCTTCTGAACCCCAGTCTCCAAACTCTGCTATCTGTAACACTCCTTCTGCACCCCAGTCTCCATCCTCTGCTCTCTGTGAGAATCCTTTCACACCCCTTTCTCCAAACTCTCCTCTCTGTAAAAGTCCTTCTGCACCTCAGTATCCAACCTCTGCAATCTGTAACGGTCCTACTGCACCCCAGTCTCCATCCTCTGCTCTCTGTATCAGTCCTTCTGCACACAAGTCTCCAAACTCTGCTCTCTGCAACATTTCTTCTGCACCCCAGTCTCCAACCTGTGCTCTCTGTGACATTCCTTCTGCACCCCAGTCTCCAACATCTTCTCTCTGTAACAATCCTATTGCACCTCTGTCTCCAACGTCTGCTCTCTGTAACTCTCCTTCGCATTCCAGTCTCCAAACTCTGCTCACTGTAACAGTCGTTCTGTACTGCAGTCTCCATCCTCTTCTCTCTATAATGGTACTTCTTCAGCCCAATTGCCAACCTCTGTTTTCTGAAACAGTCCTTCTGCAACTCAAACTCCAAACTCTGCTCTCTGTAACAGTCCTACTAAGCCACAGTATGAAACCCCTGATCTCTGCAACAATCTTTCTAAACCCCAGTCTTCAAACTGTGCTATTTGTAAGAATCCTTTTGCACCCCAGTCTCAAACATCTGCTCTCTGTAACAGGTCTTCTGGAACTCAGTTTCCAATGTCTGCTCTCTGTAACAGGCCTTCTGCACCACAGTCTCAAACCGCTTTTCTCTGCAACTATTCTTTTGAAACTCAGTCTCCAACCTCTGCTCTCTGTGAGATCCATCTCCACCCCGTTCTCCAAACTTTTCTCTCTATAACAGTCATTCTGCACCTCAGTCTCAATCCTCATCTCTCTGCAACGGCCCTTCTGCACCCCAGTATCCAACCTCTGTTCTCTGCAGCAGTCCTTCTGCACCCCAGGCTACAAACTCTACTTTCCGTATCAGTTATTATGCACCCCAATCGGAAACCTCTGCTCTCTGTTTCAGTTTTTCTGCACCTCAGTCTCCAAACTCTGCTCTCCGCAAGAGTCCTTCTGCACCCCAGTCTCAAACTTCTGCTCTGTGCAAAAGTCCTTCTACACCCCAGTCTCCAACCTCTGCTCTCTGCTACAGTCCTTCTGCACCCCAGTCTCCAACGTCTGCTCTCTGCAACAGTCCTTCTAAACCCCAGTCTCCAACCTCTGCTCTCTGCTACAGTCCTTTTTCACCCCAGTCTCCAACATTTGCTCTCTTCACCATTTCTTCTGCACCCCATTCTCCAACCTGTGCTCTCTGTAACTATCCTACTGCACCCCAGTCTCCAAACTCTGCTCTCTGTAGCGATGCTTCTGCAACTCAGTCTCCAACCTCTGTTCTTTGCAACGATCCTTCTGCACCCCAGTCTCCAACGTCTGTTCTCTGCAACAGTCCTTCTGACCCCAGTCTCCAGCCTCTGCTCTCTGTAAGATCTTTCTGCAACCCATTCTCCAAATGCTGCTCTCTGTAAGAGTCTTCTGCACCCCAGTCTCCAAACTCTGCTCTCTGTAACAGGCCTTCTGCACCCCAGTCTTCAAACTCTGCTCTCTGTAACAGGCCTTCTGCACCCCAGTCTCCAACATCTGCTCTCTGCAACAATCCTTTTTCTACCCCGTCTCCAAACTCTGCTCTCTGTAAAAGTCCTTTTGTATTGCAGTCTTCAACATCTTCTCTTTGTAATGGTCCATCTTCTCCCCAATTGCCAACCTCTGCTTCCTGTAACAGTCCTTCTGCTCCTCAGTCTCCAAACTCTTCTCTCTGCAACGATCTTTCTACACCTCAGTCTCCAACCTCTGCTATCTGTAAAAGTCCTTCTGCACCTCAGTTTCCGTCCTTTGCTCTCTGTAATTGTCCTTCTGCACCCCAGTCTCCAATCTCTGCTCTATGTAACAATCCTTCTGCACCTCTGTCTCCAACGTCTGCTCTCTGTTATAGTCCTTCTGCACCTTAGTCTCTAACATTTGCTCTCTTAAACAGGTTTTCTGCAACCCAGTCTCTAAACTCTGCTCTCTGTAACAGGCCTTCTGCATCCTATCTCCAACCTCTTCTCTCTGCAAAAGTTCTTCTACACCCAAGTCTTCAACCTCTGCTCTCTGCATCGATCCTTCTGCATGCCAGTCTCCAACGTCTGCTCTCTGTAAGATCCTTCTGCACCCCATTCTCCAAACTTTGCTCTCTTTAACAGTCATTCTGCACCTCAGTCTCCAACCTCATCACTCTGCAACGGCCCTTGTGCACCCCAGTATCCAACCTCTGTTCTCTGCAGCTGTCCTTCTGCAGCCAGGCTACACACTCTGCTCTCAGTAACAGTCGTTCTGCACCCCAGTCTCCAAACTCTACTTTCCATATCAGTTATTCTGCACCCCAGTCTAAAACCTCTGCTCTCTGTAACAGTCCTTCTGAACCTCAGTCTCCAACCTCTGCTTTCTGCAACAGTCCTTCTGCACCCCAGTCTTTAACCTCTGCTCTCTTACAAACGTCTTATTATACCCCAGTGTCCAACATCTGCTCTCTGCAACGATCCTTCTGGATCCCAGTCTCCAACGTCTGCTCTCTGCAACAGTCCTTTTACACCCCAGTCTCCAACCTGTGCTCTCTGCTACAGTCCTTCTGCACCCCAGTCTCCAACGTATGCTCTCTGCAACAGTTGTTCAGCACAACAGTCTCCAACCTGTGCTCTCTGAAACTATCCTACTGAACCCAGATCCTCAAACTCTACTTTCTGTAGCGATCCTTCTGCACCTCAGTCTCCAACCTCTGCTCTCTTCAACGATCCTTCTGCATCCCAGTCTCCAATATCTGCTCTTTGCAATTGTCCTTATGCACCCCAGTCTCCAAACTCTGCTCTCTGTAACAGTCCTTCTGTACGGCAATCTCCAAACTCTTCTCTCTATAACGGCCTTTCTGCACCCCAATTTCCAAACTCTGCTCTCTGTAACAGTCCTTCTCAGCCTCAATCTGAAATTTCTGCTCTCTCCAACAATCCTTCTAAACCCCAGTCTCCAAATTGTGCGATCTGTAACAATCCTTCTGCACCCCAGTCTCCAATATTTGCTTTCTGTAACAGGTTTTCTGCAACCCAGTCTCCAAACTCTGCTCTCTGTAACAGGCCTACTGCACCCCAATCTTCAACCTCTGCTCTCTGCAACGATCCTTCTGCATCCCAGTCTCCAAAGTCTGCTCTCCATAAGATCCTTCTGCACCCAGTTCTCCAAACTTTGCTCTCTGTAACAGTCATTCTGCACCTCAGTCTCCAACCTCATCTCTCTGCAACGGCCGTTGTGCGCCCCAGTATCCAAACTCTGCTCTCTGCAGCTGTCTTTCTGCACCCCAGGCTACAAAATCTGCTCTCTGTAACAGCCCTTCAGCACCCCAGTCTCAAAACTATACTTTCTGTATCAGTTATTCTGCACCCCAGTCTAAAACCACTGCTCTCTGTAACAGTCCTTCTGAACCTCAGTCTCCAACCACTTCTCTCTGCAACAGTCCTTCTTCACCCCAGTCTCCAACCTCTGCTCTCTGCAAACGTCTTATTATACCCCAGTATCCAACATCTGATCATCAAAACGATTTTTCTGCATTCCAGTCTCCAACGTCTGCTCTCTGCAACAGTCCTTCTACACCCCAGACTCCAACCTCTGCTCTATGATACAGTCGTTCTGCACCCCAGTCTTCAACCTCTGCTCTCTGCAACATTTCTTCTGCATCCCAGTCTCCAACCTGTGCTCTCTGAAACTATCCTACTGCACCCCGGTCTCCAACCTCTGCTCTCTGCAACGATCCTTCTGCATCCCAATCTCCAACCGCTGCTCTCTGCAACAATACTTCTGCACCCCAGTCTCCAAGTTCTGCTCTCTGTAACAGTCCTTCTGCACATCAGAGTCCTACCTCTGCTCTGTGTAACGATCCTTCTGCACCTAATGTCCAAACTCAGCTCTCTGTAACAGGCCTTCTACACCACAGTCTCTAACCTCTGTTTTCTGTAACAGTTCTTCTGAACCCCAAACTACAAACTCTGTTCTCTGTAACACTCTTACTGCACCCCAGTCTCCATCCTCTGCTCTCTGTAAGAATCTTTTGACACCCCTGTCTTTAACCTCTCCTCTCTGTAAAAGTCCTTCTGCACCTCAGTATCCAACCTCTGCAATCTGTAACGGTCCTTCTGTAACCCAGTCTCCAAACTCTGTTCTTTTTATTAGTCCTTCTGCACCCAAGTCTCCAAACTCTGCTCTCTGCAACATTTCTTCTGCACCCCAGTCTCCAACCTGTGCTCTCTGTAACAGTCTTTCTGAACCCCAGTCTCCAATATCTCCTCTGTTCAACGATCCTTCTTCTATCCAGTCTCCAAACTCTGCTCTCTGTAAAAGTCCTTTTGTCTCCAACCTCTTCTCTTTGTAACGGTCCATCTGCTCCCAAATTGCCAACCCCTGCTTTATGTAACAGTCCTTCTGCACCCCAGTCTCCAAACTCTTCTGTCTGCAGTGATCCTTCTGCACCTCAGTCTCCAACCTCTGTTTTCTCTAAAAGTCCTTCTGCATCTCAGTTTCCATTCTTTGCTTTCTGTAATGGTCCTTCTGCACCCCAGTCTCCAATCTCTGCTCTCTGTAACAATTCTTCTGCATCTCTGTCTCCAACGTCTTCTCTCTGTAACAGGCCTTCTGCACCCCAGTCTCCAAACTCTGCTCTCTGTAATAGTCCTTCTGTGCCACAGTCTCCAACCTCTTCTCTCTATAAGGGTACATCTGCACCCCAATTGCAAACCTCTGCTTTCTGAAACAGTACTTCTGAACCTGAGACTCCAACCTCTTCTCTCTGTAACAGTATTTCTAAGCCTCATCTGAAACCTCTGCTCTCTGCAACAATCCTTCTAAAGCCCAGTCTCCAAACTGTGCTATCTGTAACAATTTTTCTGCACCCCAGTCTCAAACATCTGCTCTCTGTAACAGGTCTTCTGCAACTCAGTCTTCAAAGTCTGCACTCTGTAACAGGCCTGCTGAACCCCAGTCTCCAACCTTTTCTCTCTGTCACGATTCTTCTGCACCTCAGTCTCCAAATTCTGCTCTCTGTAACAGTCCTTGTGCCCCCCAGTCTCCAACCTCTGCTCTCTGTAAGATTCTTCTGCACCCTGTTCTCCAAACTTTGCTCTCTGTAACAGTCATTCTGCACCTCAGTCTCCAACCTCATCTTTCTGCAACAGCCCTCCTGCACGCCAGTATCCAACCTCTGTTCTCTGCAGCAGTCCTTCTGCAGCCCAAACTACAAACTTTGCTCTCTGTAAACGTCATTCTGCACCCCAGTCCCCAAACTCTACTTTCCGTGACAGTAATTGTGCACCCCAGTCTAAAACCTCTGCTCTCTGTAACAGTCCTTCTGCACATCAGTCCCAAAACTCTGCTCTCCGAAACAGTACTTTTGCACCCCAGTCTCAAAACTCTGCTCTGTGCAAAAGTCCTTCTACACACCAGTCTCCAACTTCTGCTCTCTGCAACGATCCTTCTGCATCCCAGTCTCCAACCTCTGCTCTCTGCAACAGTCCTTCTGAACACCAGTCTCCAACCTCTGCTCTCTGCTACAGTCCTTCTGCACCCCAGTCTCCAACCTCTGCTCTCTTCAACATTTCTTCTGCACCCCAGTCTCCACGTGTACTCTGTAACTATACTACTGCACCCCGGTCTCCAAACTCTGCTCTCTGTAGCGATCCTGCACTTCAGTCTCCAAACGCTGTTCTTTGCAACATTTTTTTCTGCAACCCAGTCTCCAATGTCTGTTCTCTGCAACAGTCCTTCTGACCCCAGTGTCCAGCCTCTGCTCTCTGTAACATCCTTCTGCACCCCAGTTTCCAAACTCTGCTCTCTGTGACATTCCTTCTGCACCCCAGTCTCCACCCTCTGCTCTTTGTAACAGTATTTCTGCACCACAGTCTCCAATCTCTGCTAACTGCAACATTCCTTCTGCACCCCAGTCTCCAAACTGTGCTCGCTGTAACTATCTTTCTGACCCCAGTCTCCAACCTCTGCTCTCTGTAACGATCCTTCTGCACCTCAGTCTCCAACGTCTGCTTTCTGTAACGATCCTTCTGCACCTCAGTTTCCAACCTCTGCACTGTGTAACAGTCCTTCTACAACTAGTGTCAAACCTCTTCTCTCTGTACCAATCCTTCTGCACGTCAGTCTCCCACCTCTGCTCGCTGTAACAGTCCTTCTGCAGCTCAGTCTCCAACCTCTGCTCTCTGTAACAGGCTTACTGCATCCCAGTCTCCAACCTCTTCTCTCGGTAACTGTTCTTCTACACCCCATTCTCAAATGTCTGCTCATTGTAACAGTCTTTCTGCACCCCAGTCTCCAAAATCTTTTCTCTGCAACGATACTTCTGAAACTCAGTCTCAAATCTCTGCTCTCTGCAACAGTCCTTCTGCACCCCAGTCTCCAGACTCTGCTCTCTGTAACATTCTTTTGCATCCCTTTCTCCAACCTCTCCTCTCTGTAACAGTCCTTCTGCACCCCAGTATCCAAACTCTGCTCTTTGTAAAAGTCCTTTTGCAACTCAGTCTCCAAACTTTGCTCTCTGTAATGGTCCTTCTGCACCCTAGTCTTCAACATCTGCTCTCTACAACAATCCTTCTGCACCAAAGTCTCCAAACTCTGCTCTCTATAACGGTCCTTCTGCACCCCAATTGCCAACCTCTGCTTACTGTAACAGTGCGTCTGCACCTCAGATTCCAACCTCTGCTCTCTGTAACAGTCCTTCTATTACTCAGTCTGAAACCCCTGCTGTCTGCAACAATCCATCTGCACCCCAGTCTCCAAACTGTACTATCTGTAACAATCCTTCTGCACCCCAGTTTCCAACCTCTGCTCTCTGTTACAGGTCTTCTGCACCACAGTCTCCAGCCTCTGCTTTCTGTAACAGGCCTACTGCTCCCCAGTCTCCAACCTCTTCTCTCTGCAACGATTCTTCTGCACCTCAGTCTCCAACCTCTGCTCTCTGCAACAGTCCTTCTAAACCGCAGTCTCCAACCTCTGTTCTCAGCAATGATCCTTCTGCATCCCAGTCACCAACAACTGCTCTCTGCAACAGTCCTTCTGCACCCCAGTCTACAAACTCTGCTCTCTGCTATAGTACTTCTGCACCCCAGTCTTCAACCTCTGCTCTCTGCAACATTTCTTCTGCACCCAAGTCTACAACCTGTGCTCTCTGTAACTCTCCTGCTGCAACCCAGTCTCCAACCTCTGTTCTCTGTAGCGATCATTTTGCAGCTCATTCTCCAACCTCTGCTCTCTTCAACGATCCTTCTGCACCTCAGTCTCCATTCTCTGCTCTCTGTAAGAATCCTTTTGCACCCCAGTCTCTAATCTCTCCTCTCTGTAAAAGTCATTCTGCACCTCAGTCTCCAAGTTCTGAAATCTGTAACAGTCCTTCTGCACCCCAGTCTCAAACCTCTGCACTCAGAAATGATCTTTCTGCACCTCAGTCTCCAACCTCTACTCTCTTTAATAGACCTTCTACACCCCAGTCTCCAACATCTGCTCTCTGCAACAATCCTTCTTCTCCCCAGGCTCCAACCTCTGATCTCTGCAATGGTTTTTCTACATTCCAGTTTCCAAAATCTGCTCTCTGCAACAGTCCTTCTGCACCACAGTCTCCAAGCTCTGCTCTCTGAAACAGTCCTTCTGCACCCCAGTCTCCAACCTCTGCTCTCTGCTACAGTACTTCTGCACCCCAGTCTCCAAAATCTGCTCTCTGTATCAGTCCTTTTGCACCTCAGTCTCCAACCTCTGCTCTCTGCAGCAGTCCTTTTACTCCCCAGTAACCAAAATCTGCTCTGTGTAACAAACCTTCTGCACCTCAGTTTCCAACCTCAGCTCTCTGCAACGATCCTCCTGCACCCCAGTCTCCAAATCTGATCTCTGTATCAGTCCTCTTGCAACACAGTCTCCAACCTCTGCTCTCTGTAACGATCCTTTTGCACCTAATCTCCAAATTCTGCTCTCTGTAAAAGTCCTTCTGCACCTCAGTCTCCAAACTCTGTTCTCTTTAACAGTCCTTCTGCACCCCAGCCTCCAACATCTGCTCTCTGCAATGATCCTTCTTCTCCACAGGCTGCAATCTCTGCTCAAAGCAACGTTCCTTATACACCCCAGTTTCCAAACTCTGCTCTCTGTAACACTCCTTTTGCACCCCAGTCTCCACCCTCTACTCTCTGTAAATGACCTTCTTCACCTCCGTCTCCAACCTCTGTTCTCTGTAAGATCCTTCTGACACGCATTCTCCTAATGCTGCTCTCTTTAACAGTCCTACTGCACCCCAGTCTCCAAACTCTGCTCTCTGTAACAGGCCTTTGTGCACCCCAGTCTTCAACCTCTGCTCTCTGTAACAGGCTTTCTGCACCCCAGTCTCCAACCGGTGCTCTCTGCAACGATCCTTCCGCACCCCAGTCTCAAAACTCTGCTTTCTGCAACAGTCCTTCTGCACCCCAGGATCAAACATCTTCTCTCTGCAACAGTCCTTCTGCACCTAAGTCTGAAAACTCTGATCTCTGCCACAATACTTCTGTACCCCAGTATCCAACCTTTGCTCTCTGTAATAGTACTTCTTAACCTCAGTCTCCAAAATGCCCTCTGTAAGATCTTTGTGCAACCCAGTCCCTAAATTGTGCTATCTGTAACATTCCTTCTGCACCCCAGTCTCCAAACTCTGCTCTCTGTAACAGGCCTTCTGCACCCCAGTCTCCAAACTCTGCTCTCTGTAACAGGCCTTCTGCACCCCAGTCTCCAATCTCTGCACTCTGTAACAGGCCTTCTGCACCCCAGTCTCCAACCTCATCTCTCTGCAATGATCCTTCTTCACTTCAGTCTCCAAACTCTGCTCTTTGCAACAGTCCTTCTGGACCCCAGTCTCAAACCTCTGCTCTCTGTAACAATGCTTCTGCACCCTGGTCTCCAAACGTTGCTCTCTGTAAAAGTTCTTCTCTACTGCAGTCTCCAAACTCTGCTCCCTGTAAAGGTCCTTCTGAACCCCAGTCTCCAAACTCTGCTTTGTATATCAGTTCTTCTGCACCCCAGTCTCCAACCTCTGCTCTCTGTATCAGTACTTTTGCACCCCAGTCTCCAACCTCTGTTCTCTGCAGCACTCTTTTAACACCCCAGGAACCAAACTCTGCTCTGTATAACTATCCTTCTGCACCATAGTTTCCAACCTCTGCTCTGTGCAACGATCCTTCTGTACCCCAGTATCCAAACTCTGTTCTCTGTATCAGTCCTTCTGCACCACAGTCTCCAAACTCTGCTCTCTGCATCAGTCCTTATGAACTCAAGTCTCCAAACCCAGCCCTCTGCAACATTTCTTCTGTCCTTCTGCAACTCAGTCTCCAACCTCTGCTCTCTGTAACACTCCTTCTGCACCCCAGTCTCCACATCTGCTCTCTGCAACGATCCTTCTTCTACCCAGTCTCGAAACTCTGCTCTCTGTAAAAGTCCTTTTGTTTTTTTTTTGTTTGTTTGTTTTTTTTATTCACAATTAATTTTTTATGTATAGTGATGTTTCTTTTAAAATAAAATTAAGTCTATATATAATTTCATATATATTTTTATACATATAAATAACTTGAGATATATACAGTATGAATTGTGACATCAAAATTATTTTTCAAAAACACCTTTTTAAGTGATATTATTTTTTTTATTATTATTGGTCGTTCAAAACATTACACAGTTCTTAATACATCATCTTTCACAGTTTGATTCAAGTGGGTTATGAACTCCCAACTTTACCCCGTATACCGATTGCTGTTTCACATCGGTTACCCTTCCATTGATTGACATATTGCCTTTCTAGTGTCTGATGTATTCGCTGTCTGTCCTATTCTCTACTATCCCCCCCTCCCCTCCCCTCCCCTCCCCTCCCCTCCCCTTTTCTCATCCCTGTTTAATGTAAATCTTCTTCTCAAGCTCTTCGTCCTTACCCTGTCCTTGTTTACTCCCCTTATATCAAAGGGGTCATTTGGTATTTGTTTTTTAACGATTGACTAGCTTCACTTAGCATAATCTGCTCTAATGCCATCCATTTCCCTCCAAATTCTATGATTTTGTCGTTCCTTAATGCAGAGTAATACTCCATTGTGTATAAATGCCACATTTTTTTTATCCATTCATCTATTGAAGGGCATCTAGGCTGATTCCATAATCTTGCTATAGTGAATTGTGCTGCTATGAACATCGTTGTAGCAGTGTCTCTGTAACATGCTCTTATTAGGTCTTTAGGGAATAGACCGAGAAGGGGAATAGCTGGGTCAAATGGTGGTTCCATTCCCAGCTTTCCAAGAAATCTCCATACTGCTTTCCAAATTGGCTGCACCAATTTGCAGTCCCACCAGCAATGAACAAGAGTGCCCTTTTCCCCGCATCCTCTCCAGCACTTATTGTTGTTTGACTTCCTAATGGCTGCCAATCTTACTGGAGTGAGGTGGTATCTTAGGGTAGTTTTGATTTGCATTTCTCTAACTGCTAGCGATGGTGAGCATTTTTTCATGTACTTATTGATTGATTGTATGTCCTCCTCTGAGAACTGTCTGTTCAGGTCCTTGGCCCATTTATTGATTGGGTTATTTGTTATCTTATTGTCTAATTTTTTGAGTTCTTTGTATATTCTGGTTATTAGGGCTCTATCTGAAGTGTGTGGATTAAAGATTTGTTCCCAGGATGTAGGCTCCCTGTTTATCTCTCTTATTGTTTCTTTTGCTGAGAAAAAAATTTTTAGTTTGAGTAAGTCCCATTTGTTGATTCTAGTTGTTAACTCTTGCACTATGGGTGTCCTATTGAGGAATTTGGGGCCCGATCCCACAGTATGTAGATCATAACCAACTTTTTCTTCTATCAGATGCCATGTCTCTGATTTAATATCAAGCTCCTTAATCCATTTTGAGTTAACTTTTGTGCATGGTGAGAGATAGGGGTTCAGATTCATTTTGATGCAAATGGATTTCCAGTTTTCCCAGAACCATTTGTTGAAGATGCTATCCTTCCTCCACTGCATGCTTTTAGCCCCTTTATCAAATATAAGATAGTTGTAGTTTTGTGGATTGGTTTCTGTGTCCTCTATTCTGTACCATTGGTCCACCCGCCTGTTTTGGTACCAGTACCATGCTGTTTTTGTTACTATTGCTCTGTAGTATAGTTTGAAAGGCTATACAGGGCAGGAAAGATGGTGGTGAAGGGAGTGCATCACCCCAGTGCGCCGCATCACTGAGCCAGTGAAAGAAGATAGGAAACGGCTGAAGGATATCTTGTTGGGAATTTCCAGTGAAATTGAGGCGCTACAGAATCTAATAGACAGGTTTCCATCGTGCGAGGTTTGGCAGTGGGAGCTCCATTTCTCCGCACGGAGGATCGCATAGCCTGATTGCTCCGCGGCGGGTTGTCTGCGGCGCGCGCTGGGGATCGACATGGAGCCAGAGCGGGAGAACAGCGAGGAGAGGGAGAACAGCGATACGGATTCGGGGGGCCCCTGCCAGTGATACATCGGCAGCGCTTGGTGCGGAGTTCCGGCTTGAGACAGAGGAGAGAAGCGGCGGTTCCAGTCACCGGTCTGACCACGGAGGACGGCGGCCTCCATCTTGGAGAGATGATGTAATCATCCCATTGTTCTGCTGATCTCAGCTCATTCAGCTACGGAACAGCTGAATTCAGGCTGGTATTTGCCTTCGTCTAGCAGACAGATTTCTTGCTCAGGATCGGGACTAGGGATCCTGTGGAGAATACTCTTGAAGGCTCGTGCCTGGCAAGGCGTGCGCCGGGCACTGAGCAGCGGGACTTGGGTTCCCGGGACTTGGGTTCCCGGGGCTAACCGGGCCCAGGTCTGAGGAATCTGCGGAGACTGCCTGTGAAGGCGAGCTCCGAGTGGAGTGTGCGCTGAGCTTGGGGTGACTGGGTTCTGACTCCCGAGACAGTTTTGGCCTGGGGCTGGGGAACCCCGGGGCTCGCTCGCTGGGGCCAGCTCCCAGCGGAGAGAGTGTATCCGGATCAGAAAGGCGGGATTCTTGCTACCTAAGCTGCTTTGGCCCAAGGCTAGGGAACCGGCGGTGACTGCTTCTCGGCCAGGGTCCTGCTGGGTGCTGTGGGGGTAGAGTGGAGCTTCCACCTGCGCCCAGAGCAGGCCAAGTGACCCGCCGGCGTGGTACCATGAAACCCCAAATGCAGC
This sequence comes from Ictidomys tridecemlineatus, assembly GCF_052094955.1. Taxonomy (NCBI): domain Eukaryota; kingdom Metazoa; phylum Chordata; class Mammalia; order Rodentia; family Sciuridae; genus Ictidomys; species Ictidomys tridecemlineatus. The sequence continues at coordinate 76,640 of NW_027522492.1, read as the reverse complement.
TGGTGCTGAAGAGAGAAGCCGCCCAAGCTTAGAATAGGACCAGCGACCCACTGGCAAGACAGGCCAGGTAGCTTGCCAACGTGGTGGACACGTAACACTGAGGCAGTCGCGTCACACTGGTTGGAGTGGGGGTGGAGCAGGGTTGCCGCTCGGGTCCAGAGGGGGCTCAGCGACCCGTTGGAGAGGTAGTCAGGTACCCCCATTGGAAGTGGGGGCTGTGCAGAACTGCGACCCACCGGCCTAGAGGTCTGCCAGCGTGGTAGACACGTCACACCAATTGGAGTGGGGGCACAGCAGAGCCGCCACCCACATCCAGATCAGGACCAACGACCCCAGGGTGTGGTAGTTACGTTACCACAATTGGAGTGGGGTCAGAGCAGAACAGCCACCAGTGCCTGCAGTGGGGGCAGACCTGCGACCAATTAGCGTGGTAGACAGACCACCCTAATTAGGGGAGGAGCACAGCCACTACCCGCCCTGCAAGGGAGACTTCCCAACTATACAAGAGCAATATAAATAAATAGGAGGTAAATTTCAAAAACACAACAGTTGCACCAAGCAGGAAGAAACGCGAGCAGTATGAAAAGACAAGGAAAGAAAGGTCCACAAGCAATGCAGGTCAACTCAACTTTAGAAGAGGTAATAGCTGCAACAGACGGAATGTCAGATAAAGAGTACAGGATATATATGCTTCAGATGATCTGGAGTCTCAAGGAAGACATGAGACAGCAAAATCAGACAATGAAAGATCACATTGACAAACAAATCCAGGAAGTAAAAGATCAATTTCACAGGGAGATAGAGGTAATAAAAAACAAACAAATTGAAATCCTAGAAATGCAGGAATCATTAAACCAACTTAAAAACTCAATTGAGAATACTATCAGCAGATTAGATCACTTAGAAGAGAGAACATCAGACAATGAAGACAAAGTATTTCAACTGGAAAAGAACATAGACAGCTCAGCAAGTCTGCTAAGAAACCATGAGCAGAACATCCAAGAATTATGGGACAATATCAAAAGACCAAATTTAAGAGTCATTGGGATACAGGAAAACACAGAGCTCCAAACTAAAGGAATAAACAGACTATTCAGTGAGATTATACAAGAAAACTTCCCAGACTTGAAGAATGAGACAGAATCACAAATCCTAGAAGCCTACAGGACGCCAAATGTGCAAAATCATAAGAGATCCACACCTAGACACATTATAATGAAGATGTCCAACATACAGAATAAGGAGAGAATTTTAAAAGCTGCAAGAGAAAGAAAGCAGATTACATTTAGGGGCAAACCAATCAGGATAACAGCTGATCTCTCAACACAGACCCTGAAAGCTAGAAGATCCTGGAATAACATATTTCAAACACTGAAAGAAAATGGGTTCCAACCAAGAATCGTGTATCCGGCGAAATTAAGCTTCAGGATAGAAGATGAAATTAAAACCTTCCATGATAAACAAAAGTTAAAAGAATTCGCAGCTAGAAAACCATCTCTTCAAAAAATCCTTGGCAAAACATTACAGGAAGAGGAAATGGAAAATAACACTGAAAACCAACAATGGGAGATAGGACAGTAAAGGGGGAAAAATAGTCAAAGAGGATAACAAATCAGGTTTAGAAACATCAATAAACAAATATGGCTAGAAGAACAAATCATATCTCAATAATAACCCTAAATGTTAATGGCTTAAATTCACCAATTAAGAGACACAGGCTAGTAGAATGGATCACAAAAGAAGACCCAACAATATGCTGCCTACAGGAGACGCATCTGATAGAAAAAGATATTCATAGACTGAAGGTGAAAGGTTGGGAAAAATCATACCACTCATATGGAATGCGGAAACAAGCAGGAGTGTCCATACTCATATCTAATAAAATAGATTTCAAACCAAAGTTAATCAAAAGGGATAAAGAAGGACACTTCATACTGCTCAAGGGAACCATACACCAACAAGACATAACAATCATAAATATATATGCCCCAAATAATGGTGCGGCTGTGTTTATCAAGCAAACTCTCCTCAAGTTCAAGAGTCTAATAGACCACCATACAATAATCATGGGAGACTTCAACACACCTCTCTCACCACTGGACAGATCTTACAAACAAAAGTTAAATAAAGAAACTATAGAACTCAATAACACAATTAACAACCTAGACTTAATTGACATATATAGACTATACCACCCCAAATCAAGTAGTTACACTTTTTTCTCAGCAGCACATGGAACCTTCTCAAAAATAGACCATATATTATGTCACAGGGCAACTCTTAGACAATATAAAGGGGTAGAGATAATACCATGCATCTTATCTGATCATAATGGAATAAAACTGAAAATCAACGATAAAAGAATGAAGGAAAAATCAAGCATCACTTGGAGAATGAACAATAGGTTGCTGAATGATCAATGGGTTTTAGAAGACATCAAGGAGGAAATTAAAAAATTCCTAGAGTTAAATGAAAACACAGACACAACATATCGGAATCTATGGGACACATTGAAAGCATTTCTAAGAGGAAAATTCATTGCTTGGAGTTCATTACTCAAAAAAAGAAAAAGACAACAGATAAATGATCTCATACTTCATCTCAAAATCCTAGAAAAAGAAGAGCAAAACAACAGCAAAAGAAGTAGAAGGCAAGAAATAATTAAAATCAGAGCTGAAATAAATGAAATTGAAACAAAAGAAACAATTGAAAAAATTGACAGGACTAAAAGTTGGTTCTTTGAAAAAATAAATAAAATTGACAGACCCTTAGCCATGCTAACGAAGAGAAGAAGAGAGAGAACTCAAATTACTAACATACGGGATGAAAAAGGTAATATCACAACAGACACTTCAGAAATACAGAAGATAATCAGAAATTATTTTGAATCCTTATACTCCAATAAAATAGAAGATAGTGAAGGCATAGATAAATTCCTTAAGTCTTATGACCTGCCCGGATTGAGTCAGGAGGATATAGACAACCTAAACAGACCAATAACAATAGAGGAAATAGAAGAAACCATCAAAAGATTACCAACTAAGAAAAGCCCAGGACCGGATGGGTATACAGCAGAGTTTTACAAAACCTTTAAAGAGGAACTAACACCAATACTTTTCAAGCTATTTCAGGAAATAGAAAAAGAGGGAGAACTTCCAAATTCATTCTACGAGGCCAACATCACCCTGATTTCGAAACCAGACAAAGACACTTCAAAGAAAGAAAACTACAGACCAATATCTCTAATGAACCTTGACGCAAAAATCCTCAATAAAATTCTGGCGAATCGGATTCAAATACATATCAAAAAAATTATACATCATGATCAAGTAGGATTCATCCCTGGGATGCAAGGCTGGTTCAATATACGGAAATCAATAAATGTTATTCACCACATCAATAGACTTAAAAATAAGAACCATATGATCATCTCGATAGATGCAGAAAAAGCATTCGACAAAGTACAGCATCCCTTTATGTTCAAAACTCTAGAAAAATTAGGGATAACTGGAACATACCTCAACATTGTAAAAGCAATCTACGATAAGCCACAGGCCAGCATCATTCTGAATGGAGAAAAACTGAAGGCATTCCCTCTAAGATCTGGTACAAGACAGGGATGCCCTCTCTCACCACTTCTGTTCAACATAGTCCTCGAAACACTGGCCAGAGCAATTAGACAGACAAAAGAAATTAAAGGCATAAAAATAGGAAAAGAAGAACTTAAATTATCACTATTTGCAGATGATATGATCCTATACCTAGCAGACCCAAAAGGGTCTACAAAGAAGCTATTAGAGCTAATAAATGAATTCAGCAAAGTGGCAGGATATAAGATCAACACGCATAAATCAAAGGCATTCCTGTATATCAGTGACAAATCCTCTGAAACGGAAATGAGGACAACTACTCCATTCACAATATCCCCCCAAAAAATAAAATACTTGGGAATCAACCTAACAAAAGAGGTGAAAGATTTATATAATGAAAATTATAGAACCCTAAAGAAAGATATAGAAGAAGACCTTAGAAGATGGAAAAATATATCCTGCTCATGGATAGGTAGAACTAACATCATCAAAATGGCGATATTACCAAAAGTTCTCCATAAGTTCAATGCAATGCCAATCAAAATCCCAATGGAATTTCTTGTAGAAATAGATAAAAGAATCATGAAATTCATATGGAATAATAAAAGACCCAGAATAGCAAAAACAATGCTAAGCAGGAAGAGTGAATCAGGCGGTATAGCGATACCAGACTGTAAAAGTCCTTTTGTATCGCAGTCTCCAAACTCTTCTCTTTGTAACGGTCCATCTGCACCCCAATTGCCAAGCTCTGCTTTCTATAGAAGTCCTTTTGCACCTCAGACTCCAACCTCTCCTCTCTGTAACAGTACTTCTGCACTTCAGTCTCCAACCTCTGTTCTCAGCAACAGTCCTTCTGCACCCCAGTGTCCAAACTCTACTCTCTGTAACAATCGTTCTGCACCTAAGTCTGCAAACTCTTTTCACTGCAACGGTCCTTCTGCAACCCAGTCTCCAACATCTGCTCTCTGCAACAGTCCTTCTACACCCCAGTCTCCAACATCTGGTCTCTGCAACAGTTCTTCTGCACCACAGTCTGAAAACTCTGCTGTCTGAAATGAACCTCCTGCACCCCAGTCTCCTACCTCTGCTGTCTGTTACAATCGTTCTGCACCTCAGTCTCCGTCATCTGCTCTCTGTAATATCCATCTGAACCCCAGTCTCCAACATCTGCTCTCTGTAACAGTCCTTCTGCACCCCAGTCTCCAAACTCTGCTCTCTGCAAAAGCCTTCTGCACCCCAGTGGGCAAACTATGCTCTCTGCAACGATTTTTCTGGACCCCAGTCTCCAACGTCTGCTGTCTGCAACACTCCTTCTGCACCACAGTCTCCAACCTCTGCTCTCTGTAAGATCTTTCCGCACTCCAGTTTCCAAACTCTGCTATTTCTAACATTCTTTCTCCACCCTAGTACCCAAAATCTGCTTTCTGCAAGGGTCCTGCGGCACCCCAGTCTCCAAACTCTGTCCTTTGCAACGGTCCTTCTGCTCCCCAGTCTCCAATATTTGCTTTCTGTAACAGTCCTTCTGTACCGCATTCACCAAACTCTGCTCTCTGTAACGGTCCTTCTGGACCCCAGTCTCCAAGCTCTGCTTTCTGTATCAGTCCTTCTGAACCCAAGGTTCCAACCTCTGCTCTCTGTGTCTATCCTTCTTCACCTCAGTCTCCAACCTGTGCTTTCTGTAACAGTCCTTCTGCACCCAAGTCTCCCAACTCTGCTCTCTGTAACAGTCCTTCTATAACGTAGTCTCCAACCTCTGCTCTCTGTAACGGTCCTTCTGCACCCCAATTTCCAACCTCTGCTTTCTGTAACAGTCATTCTGCACCTCAGTCTCCAAACTCTGCTCTCCGTTACAGTCCCTCTACACCTCAATCTCCAACCTCTGCTCTCTGTAACAGTACTTCTGCATTTCAGTCTGAAACCTCTCCTCTGCAGGATCCTTTTGCACCCCAGTCTCCAACCACTGCTCTCTGTAACAGTCCACCTGCACCTTAGTCTCCAACCTCTGCTCTCTCTAAGATTCTTCAGCAACCCATTCTTCAAAATCTGCTCTCTGTACCAGTCCTTCTGCACCGCAGTCTCCAACCTCTCCTGTCTGTAACAGGCCTTCTGCACACCAGTCTCCAAATCTGCTCTCTTTAGCAGGCCTTCTGCACACAAGTCTCCAACCTCTGCTTTCTGCAATGATCCTACTGCACCCCAGTCTCCAACCTCTGATCTCTACAACAGTTCTTCTACACCTCAGTCTCCAAATTCTGCTATCTGTAAGATCCTTCTGCACCGCTGTCTCCAAACTCTTCTCTCTGTAACATTCCTTCTTCACCCCACTATTCAAACTGTGCTTTCTTTTTCAGTCCTTCTGAACCCCAGTCTCCAACATCTGCTCTCTGTGTCTATCCTTCTTAACCTCAGTCTCCAACCTGTGATTTCTGTAACAGTCCTTCTGCACCCAAGTCTCCCACCTCTGCTCTCTGTAACATTCCTTTTATACCTTAGTCTCCAAACTCTGCTCTCTGTAACGGTCCATCTGCACCCCAATTTCCAACCTCTGCTTTCTGTAACAGTTCTTCTAAACCTCAGTCTCCAAACTCTCCTCTCCGTAACAGTCCTTCTACACCTCAATCTCCAACCTCTGCTCTCTGTAATAGTACTTCTGCACCTCAGTCTGAAACCTCTCCTCTCCACGATCCTTCTGCACCCCAGTCTCCAACCACTGCTCTCTGTAACAGTCCACCTGCACCTTAGTCTCCAACCTCTGATCTCTGTAAGATCCTTCAGCAACCCTTTCTTCAAAATCTGCTTTCTGTACCAGTCCTTCTGCACCCCAGTCTCTAACCTCTTCTCACTGTAACAAGCCTTATGCACGCCCGTCTACAAATCTGCTCTTTTTAGCAGGCCTTCTACACGAAGTCTCCAACCTCTGCTCTCTGCAACGATCCTTCTACACTCCAGTCTTTAACCTCTGCTCTCTGCAATGATGTACTGCACCCCAGTCTCCAACCTCTGATCTCTACAACCGGCCTTCTGCACCTCAGTCTCCAAATTCTGCTCTCTGTAACATCCTTCTGCACCGCTCTCTCCAACCTCTGCTCTCTGTAACAGTCCTTTTTTTACCCCAGTCTCCAACCTCTGCTCTCCAAAACAGTTCTTCTGCACCCCGTTCTCCAAACTCTGCTCTCTGCAACAGTCCTTCGGGACCCTAGTTACCAACATCAGCTCTCTTTTACAGTCCTTCTCCACCCCAGTCTCGAAACTCTGCTCTCTGTAAAAGTCCTCCTGTACTGCAGAATCCAAACTCTGCTCTCTGTTTTGGTCTTTCTGCACCCCAGACTCCAATCTCTGCTTTCTGTCAGTCCTTCTGCAATCCAGTCTCCCACCTCTTCTCTCTATAACAGTCCTTCTGCACCCCAGTCTCCAAAGTCCGCTATCTGCAACAGTCTTTCTGCACCCCAGTCTCCAACCTCTGCTCTCTGTAACAATTCTTCTGCACCTCAGTCTCCAAACTCTGTACTCTACAACGTTACTTCTGCACCTCAGTCTCCAACATCTACTATCTGTAGCAGTCTTTCTGCACCTGATTCTTCAAACTCTGCTCTCTCTAGGATTCTTCTCCAACCAAGTCTCCAAACTCTGCTCTCTGTAACAGTCCTTCTGCACACCAGTCTCCATCCTCTTCTCTCTGCACCGATTCTTCTTCACCCCAGTCTCAAACCTCTGCTCTCTGCAACAGTCCTTCTGCACACCAGTCTCCAACATCTGCTCTCTGCAACAGTCCTTCAGCAACTCAGTCTAAAAACTCTGCTCTCTGCAACGATCCTTCTGCACCTCAGTCTCCTACCTGTGCTCTCTGTAAGACCCTTCTGCAACCCAGTCTCCAAACTCTGCTCTCTATAACAGTCCTTCTGCTGAATAGTTTTCAACCTCTGCTCTCTGTAACAGGAATTTTACAACCCAGTCTCCAAACTCTGCTCTCTGTAACAGGCCATCAGAACCCCAGTCTCCAACCTCTTCTCTCTGCAACGATTCTTCTCCATCCCAGTCTCCAACATCTGCTCTCTGCAACAGTCATTTTGCACCCCAGTCTCTAAACTCTGCTCTCTTTAAGATCCATCTGAACCCCAGTCTCCAACCTCTGCTCTCTGTAACACTCCTTCTCCACACAAGTCTCCAAACTCTGCTCTCTGTAACTGTCCTTTTGCACCTCAGTCTCGAAACTCTGCTCTCTGTAACAGTCCATCTGAACCTCAGTCTCTAAAATCTGATCTCTGCAATGATCATTCTTGACTCTAGTCTCCAACTTCTGCTCTGTACAAACGTCCTTCTGTACCACAGTCTCCAACCTCTGCTCTCTGTAAGATCCTTCTGCACTCCAGTTTCTAAACTCTGCTCTCTGTAACATTCCTTCTCCACCCCAGTCTCGAAATCCTGTCCTCTGCAACAGTCCTTCTGCGATCTTCTCTGTGTAACCATCCTTCTGTACCGCAGTCTCCAAACTCTGCTCTCTTTAACCATCCTTCTACACCCTAATTTCCAACCTCTGCTTTCTGTAACAGTCCTTCTGCACCTCAGTCTCCAAACACTGCTCTCTGTAACACTTCTTCTAAACCACAGTCTCCAACCTCTGCTCTCTGTAACAGTCCTTCAGAACCCCAGTCTCCAAGGTCTGCTATTTGTAACAGTTATATACCGCAGTCTTCAACCTCTGCTCTCTTTAATGATTTTTCTGCATACCAAATTCCAAACTCTGCTATCTGTAACAGTCCGTCTGCACCTGAATCTCCAAACTCTTTTCTCTTTAACAGTCCTTCTACACCCCAGTATTCAACTTCTGCTCTCTGCAACAGTCCTTCAGAACCCCAGTCTCCAACGTCTGCTATTTGTAACAGTTATATACCGCAGTCTTCAACCTCTGCTCTCTTTAATGATTTTTCTGCATACCAAATTCCAAACTCTGCTATCTGTAACAGTCCGTCTGCACCTGAATCTCCAAACTCTTTTCTCTTTAACAGTCCTTCTACACCCCAGTATTCAACTTCTGCTCTCTGCAACAGTCCTTCTGAACACCAGTCTCCAAAATATGCTCTCTAGAACAGTCCTTCTGTACCTCAGTCTGAAAACTCTGCTGTCTGAAACGAACCTTCTGCACCCCAGTCTCCTACCTCTGCTCTCTTTAAGAGTCCATCTACACCTCAGTCTCCAACCTCTGCTCACATTAACAGTCCTTCTGCACCTCAGTCTCCAAATTCTGCTCTCTGTACGATCTTTCTACACCACTGTCTTTAACCTCTGCTCTCTGTAACAGTCTTTTTGCACCCCAGTCTCCAACTTCTGCTACCCGCAACAGTTCTTCAGCACCCCATTCTCCAAACTCTGCTCTCTGCAACAGTCTTTCGGCACCCTAGTTACCAACATCAGCTCTATTTTACAGTCCTTCTGCACCCCAGTCTCCAACCTCTGCTCTCTGTAACAGTCCTCCTGTACTGCAGAATCCAACCTCTGCTCTCTGTTTCGGTCTTTCTGCACTCCAGACTCTAATCTCTGCTTTCTGTATTAGTCCTTCTGCACCCCAGTCTCCAACCTCTGCTCGCTATAACAGTCCTTCAGCACCCTAGTCTCCAAAATCCGCTATCTGCAACACTAATTCTGCACCCCAGTCTCCAACCTCTGCTCTCTGTAAAAATCCTTCTGCACCTCAGTCTCCAAACTCTGTACTCTGCAACGTTACTTCTGCACCTCAGTCTTCAACATCTACTCTCTGTATCAGTCTTTCTGCACCTGATTCTTCAACCTCTGCTCTCTCTAGGATCCTTCTCCAACCCAGTCTTCAAACTCTCCTCTCTGTAACAGGCCTTCAGAACCCCATTCTCCAAACTCTTTTCTATGCAATGATTTTTATCCACCCCAGTCTCCAACCTCTGCTCTCGGCAACAGTCTTCTGTACCCTACTCACCAACCTCTACTCTCTGTAAGATCCTTATGCACTCCAGTCTCCAACTCTTCTCTCTGCAACGATTCTTCTCCATCCCAGTCTCCAACATCTGGTTGCAACTGTCCTTTTGCGCCCCAGTCTTCAAACTCTGCTCTCTGTAAGATCCATCTGAACCCCAGTCTCCAACCTCTGCTCTCTGTAACAGTCCTTCTGCACACCAGTCTCCAAACTCTGCTCTATGTAACTGTCCTTCTGCACCTCAGTCTCGAAACTCTGCTCTCTATAACAGTCAATCTGCACCTCAGTCTCCAAACTCTGCTCTCTGTAACACTTCTTCTACACCTCAGTCTCCAACCTGTTCTCTCTGCATTGGTATCTCTGCACCCCAGTCTCACACCTTGTTCTCTACAGCAGTACATCTGTACTGCAGTCTCCAACCTCTGTTCTCTGTAAGGGTCCTTTTCCAACCCAGTCTGCCACCTCTACTTTCTATATCAGTCCTTCTGCACCACAGTCTCCAAACTCTGCTCTCTGTAACCGTCATTCTGCACCTCACTCTGCAACCGCTTCTCTCTGAATGAGTCCTTCTGCAACCAGTCTTCAAACTCTGCTCTCTGCAAGAGTCCTTCTGCACCCCAGTCTCTATCCTCTGATCTCTGCAACAGTCCTTCTCCACCCCAGTCTCCAACCTCTGCTCTCTTTAACAGTCCTTCTGTACTGCAATCTCCAACCTCTGCTCTCGATAATGGTCCTTCTGCACCCCAGTCTCCAAACTCTGCTTCCTGTATCAGTTCTTCTGCACACCAGTCTCTAACCTGTGCTCTCTCTAACAGTCTTTCTGCACCTCAGACTCCATCCTCTGCTCTCTGCTACAGTCCTTAAGCGCCCCAATCTTTAACCTCTTCTCTCTGCCACAGTCCTTCTGCAGCTCAGTGTCAAAACTCTGCTCACTGTAAGATCCTTCTGAAACCCAGTCACCAACCTCTACTTTCTGCAATGGTCCTTCTGTAAACTAGTCTCCAACCTCTGTTTTCTACAACAGTAATAATGCACCCAGTCTTTCAGTCTCCAACCTCTGTTCTCTATAAGGGTCATTCTGCACCCCATTTTTAAAACTCTGCTTTTGGTATCAGTTCTTCTGCACTGCCGTCTCCAAACACTGCTCTCTCCAACAATCCTTCTGCACCTCAGTCTCAAACCTCTGCTCTCTGTAACAGTCCTTCTGTACCTCATTCTCCAACATCTGCTCTCTGTAAGATTCTTTTGCAACCCAGTCCCCGAACTCTGATCTCTGTAACTGTCCTTCTGCACCTCAGTCTCCAATAACTGCTCTCTGTAACAGGCCTTCTTCACCCCAGTCTCCAAACTCTGCTGTATGTAACAGGCCTTTTGCGCCCAGTCTCCAAACTCTTCTCTCTTCAATGATCCTTCTGCACCCCAGTCTCCAACCTCTGCTCTCAGCAACAGTCCTTTTGAACCCCAGTCTCCAACCTTTGCTCTCTGTAAGATCCTTCTGCACACCTGTTTCCAACCTCTGCTCTCAGTAACACTCCTCTGCACACCAGTCTCCAACTTCTTCTCTCTGTAAAAGTCCTTCTGCACCCCAGTCTCCAAACTCTGCTCTCTGCAACGATCCTTCTGCACCCCAGTCTCCAAAGTCTGCTCTCTTATAAAGCCTTCTGCTCCATCCTCTGCAAGTGGTAAGATCCTTCTACACCCCAGTTTCCTAACACTGCTCTCTGTAACATTCCTTTTTCACCCCAGTGTCCAACCTTTTCTCTCTGCAAGGTTTTTGTGCACGACAGTCTCAAACCTCTGTTATCGGCAACAGTCCTTCTTCACCCCAGTCTCCAAACTCTGCTCTGGATATCATTTCTTCTGCACCTCAGTCTCCAACCTCTGCTTTATGTAAGATCTTTCTGCAACCTAGTCTCCAAACTCTGCTAACTGTAACAGTCCTTCTGCACCCCAGTCTCAAACCTCTGCTCTGTGCAACAGTTCCTCTGCACCGCAGTCTCCAACCTCTTCTCTCTGAAAGATCCTTCTGCACACCAGTCTCCTAAATCTGATCTCCATAACAGTCCTTCTTCACCCCAGTCTAACACCTTTGCTCACTATAACAATCCTTCAGCACCTCAGTCTCCAACATCTGCTCTCTGCAATGGTCCTTCCGCACCCCATTCTCAAACCTCTGTTGTCTGCAAGAGTCCTTCAGCATGTCAGTCTCCATCATCTGCTCCCTGCAAAAATCCTTCTGCACCCCAGTCTCCAATCTCTGCTCTCTGTAACAGTCCTTCTGCACCCCAGTCTCCAACCTCTGCTCTGTGCAACAGTTCCTCGGCACCCCACTCTCCAACCTCTGCTCTCTGTAAGATATTTCTGCACCTCAATCTCCAAACTCTGCTCTCTGTAACAGCCCTTCTGTACCCAGTCTCCCACCTCTGCACTCTGTAACAGCCTTCTGCACCCCAGTCTTTAAACTCTGTTCTCTGTATCAGTCCTTCTGCACCCATATCTCCAACCTTTACACGCTGTAACAGTCCTTCTGTACCTCAGTCTCAAACCTGTGCTGTCTGTAACAGTCCTTCTGCACCCCAGTCTCCAACCTCTGCTGTCTGCATTGGTACCATTTAACCCCAGTCTCCAACCTTGTTCTCTACAACAGTCCTTCTGTACTGCAGTCTCCAACCTCTGTTCTCTGTAAAGGACCTTTTGCATCCCAGTCTCCCACCTCTACTTTCTATATCAGTCCTTCTGCAGCACAGTCTCCAAACTCTGCTCTCTGTAACCGTATTTCTGCACCTCTGCTCTCTGAAACAGTCCTTCTGCAACCAGTCTTCAAACTCTGCTCTCTGCAAGAGTCCTTCTGCACCCCAGTCTCCATCCTCTGCTCTCTGTAAGGGGCCTTCTGCACCACAGTCTCGAAACTCTGCTTTCTGTATCAGTTCTTCTGCACCCCAACCTGTGCTCTCTGTAACAGTCTTTCTGCACCTCAGACTCCAACCTCTGCTCTCTGCTACAGTCCTTCAGCGCCTCAATCTCCAACCTCTTCTCTCTGCCACAGTCCTTCTGCTCCTCAGTGTCAAAACTCTGTTCTCTGTAAGATCCTTCTGAAACCCAGTCTCCAACCTCTTCTTTCTGCAATGATCCTTCTGTAAACCAGTCTCCAACCTTTGTTCTCTACAACAGTCATTCTGCACCCCAGTCTCCAATGTCTGCTCTCTCTAAGAGTCTTTCAGTCTCCAACCACTGTTCTCTGTATGGGTCCTTCTGCACCCCAGTCTTAAACCTCTGCTTTCTGTATCAGTCCTTCTACACTGCAGTCTCTAAACACTGCTCTCTCTAACGATCCTTCTGCAACTCAATCTCCAACCTCTGCTCTCTCTAACAGTCCTTCTGTACCTCATTCTCCAACCTCTGCTCTCAGTAAGATTCTTTTGCAACCCAGTCTCCAAACTCTGAACTCTGTAACTGTCCTTCTGCACCCCAGTCTCCAAGAACTGCTCTCTGTAAACGGCCTTTTTCACCCCAGTCTTCAACCTTTTCTGTATGTAAAAGGCCTTTTGCCCCCAGACTCCAAACTCTTCGCTCTTCAATGATCCTTCTCCACCACAGTCTCCAACCTCTGCTATCAGCAACAGTCCTTCTGCAACCCTGTCTCCAACGTATGCTCTATGTAACACTCCTCTGTACCCCAGTCTCCAACTTCTGCTCTCTTTAATGGTCCTTCTTCACTTCAGTATCTAACATCGGATCTCTGCAACAATTCTTCTGCACCCCAGTCTTCTAACTTTGCTCTCTGCAACAGTTTTTCTGCACCTCAGTCTTTAACCTGTGCTCTCAGTAAAAGTCCTTCTGCACCACAGTCTCCAAACTCTGCTCTCTCTAACAATCCTTCGGAACCCCAGTCTCCAAACTCTGCTCTCTGCAACGATCATTCTGCACCCCAGTCTCCGAAGTCTGCTCTCTGTAACAGTCCTTCTGCACCCCAGTCTTCAAAATATGCTTTCTGTAACCGACTTTTGCATCTCAGTCTCCATCCTCTGCTCTATGCAACAGTTCTTCTTCACCCAAGTCTCCAACGTCTACTCTCTGAAAAAATCCTTCTAAACCCTAGTCTCTAACCTCTGCTCTCTGTAAAAGTCTTTCTACACCCCATTCTCCATACTCTGCTGACCCCAAGGATACCTCTGCACCCCAGTCTCCATATGCTGCTCTCTGCAACTTTCCTTTTGCACCCCAGTCTCTAGCGTCTGCTCTCTGAAACAGTTCTTCTCCACCCTAGTCTCCAAACTCTGCTCTCTGTAACAGTTTTTCTGGACCCCAATCTCCAACCTCTACACTCTGCAACAGTCCTTTTGACACCCCAGTCTAAAACCTCTGCTCTCAGCAAAAGTTTTTCTGCACCCCAGTCTCCAACCTCTTCTCTCTGTAACTATCCTTTTGCACCTCAGTCTCAAACCTCTGCTCTTTGCAAGGGTCCTTCTGCACCTCAGTCTCCAAACTTTGCTCTCTGTAAGATCATTATGCACCCCAGTCTCAAAACACTGCTCTGTAACAGGCCTTCTGCACCCCAGTCTCCAAACTCTGCTCTCTGTATCAGTCCATCTGCACCCCAGTCTCCAGCCTCTGCTCTCTGCAACAATCATTCTGCACCCCAGTCTCCAACCTCTGCTCTCTGTATCAGTCCACCTGCACCCCAGTCTCCAGCCTCTGCTCTCTGCAACAATCCTTCTGCACCCCAGTCTCCAACCTCTGCTCGCTGCAACAGTCCTTGTGCAACCAAGTCTCCAACCTCTGCTCTCTGCAACAGTTTTTCTGTACCTCAATCTCCAATCTCTGCTCTATGCAACAATCCTTCTGTGCACAAGTCTCTAACATCTGCTCTCTTAAACAGTCCTTCTACACCCCTGTCTCCAACCTCTGCTCTCTGTAAGAGTCTTTCTATACCTCTGTCTCTTATATCTTCTCTCTGTAAGACCCTTCTGAAACCCAGTCTGCAAACTCTGCTCTCTGTAACAGTCCTTCTGCACCCCAGTCTCCAACCTCTGCTCACTGTAACTGTCCTTCTGTACCGGATTCTCCAAACATTGCCCTCTGTAACGGTCCTTCTGCACCCCAGTCTCCAACATCTGCTCACTACAACAGTCCTTCTGCACCCCAGTCTCCAACCTCTGCTCACTATAATAGTTCTTCTTCAACCTAGTCTCCAAACTCTGCTCTCTGTAACAATAATTCTGCACCTCAGTCTCCAACCTCTGCTCTCTCCAAGGGTCCTTCTACACCCCAGTCTCTAAACTCTGTTTTCTGCAACAGTCTTCTGCACCCCAGTCTCCAACTTATGGTCTCTGTAGCAGTCCTTCTGTACTGGATTCTCCAATCTCTGCTCTCTGTAACGGTCCTTCTGCACCCCAGTCTCCAACATCTGCTTTATCTATAAGTCCTTCTGCACCCCAGTCTCCAACCTCTGCTTTCTGCAACAGTCCTTTTGCACCCAAGTCTCCAACCTCTGCTCACTGCAACATTCCTTCTGCACCCCAGTCTCCAAACTCTGCTCTCTGTAATGATCCTTCTGCACCCCAGTTTCAAACCTCTGCTCTCCACAATGATCCTTCTGCACCTCAGTGTCCAACCTTTTCTCTCCTCAAAGATCCTTTGGCACACCAGTCTCAAAACTCTGCTCGCTGCAACAGTCCTTGTGAACCCAAGTCTCCAACATCTGCTCTCTGCAACAGTTCTTCTGTACCTCAGTCTGAAAACTCTGCTCTCTTCAATATTCCATCTGCACCCCAGTCTCCAACCTCTACTCTCTGTAACAGTTTTTCTGTACCTCAGTCTCCAATCTCTGCTTTATGCAACAGTCCTTCTGCACCCAAGTCTCCAACATCTGCTCTCTGAAACAGTCCTTCGACACCCCAGTCTCCAACCTTGGCTCTTTTTAACAGTCCTTCTACACCCCAGTCTCCATACTCTGCTCGCCCAAACGATCCTTCTGCCACCCCAGTCTCCAACGTCTTCTCTCTGCAACAGTCCTTCTACACTCCAGTCTCCAACCTCTGCTCTCTGCCACAGTCCTTCTATACCCCAGTCTCCATACTCTGCTCGACCAAAGGATCCGTCTGCACCACAGGTTCCAACCTCTGTTCTCTAAATCAGTTCTTCTGCACCCCAGTCTCCAACCTCTTCTCTCGGTAGCAGTCCTTCTCTACCGCAGTCTCCAACCTCTGTTCTCAGTAATGGTCCTTATGCACCACAGTATCCAACCTCTGCTTTCTGTATCAGTCGTTTGCACCACAGTCTCCAAACTCTGTCGTCTGTAAGAGTCTTTCTGCAACTCATTCTGCAACCTCTGCTTTCTGCAACAGTCCTGGTGCACCCCAGTCTACGTCCTCGGCTCTCTGCAACATTCCTTCTGCACCCCAGTCTCCAACATCTGCTATCTGCAACAGTCATTTTTCCACCCCAGTATCCAAACTCTGCTCTCTGTAAGAGTCCTTCTGTACTGCATTCTCGAAACTCTGCTCTCTGTAAGGATACTTCTGCACCCGAATCTCCAAACTCTGCTTTCTGTATGAGTCCTTCTGCACTCCAGTCTCCAACCTCTGCTCTTTGTAACTGTACTTCTTCACCTTAGTCTCCAACGTCTGCTTTCTGCTACAGTCCTTCTGGAGCCCAGTCTCCATCATCTACTCTCTGCAACAGTCCTTCTGCACCCCAGTCTCCAACCTCTGCTCTTTGTAAGAGTCCTTCTTTACTAAAGACTCCAACCTCTGCTCTCTCTAACGGTCCTACTGTACCCCAGTCTTCAACCTCTGGATTTTGAATCATTTCTTCTGCACCCCTGTCTCAATCCTCTGCTCTCAATAACAGTCCTTCTGCACCCCAGTCTCCAACCTCTGCTTTCTGTATCAGTCCTGCACCCCAGTCTCCAAACTTTGCTCTCTGTAATGGTCCTTCTGAACCTCAGTCTCTATCCTTGCTCTCTGCAACAGTCCTTCTGCAACCATGTCTCCAACCACTGCTCTCTGCAACAATCCTTCTGCACCCCAGTCTCCAACGTCTGCTCTCCACAACAGTCCTTCTGCATCCCAGTCTCCAACCTCGGCTCTCTGTAAGATCCTTCTGCACCCTAGTCTCCAACCTCTGCTATCTTTAAAGTTTTTTCGGCACCTCAGTCGTGAACCTCTGCTCTCTGTAATGGTCCTTCTGCAACCCAGTCTCAAAACTCTGCATTCTGTATTAGTCCTTCAGCACCTCAGTCCTCCAACTTCTGCTCTCTTTAACAGTCCTTCTGCACCTCAGTCTTTAAACTCTGCTCTCTGCAATTGTCCTTCTGCAGGTCAGTCTTCAAAACTCAACTCTCTGTAACAGTTATTCTACATCTCAGTCTCCAAACTCTACTCTCTGTAAGATCCTTTTGCAAACCAATCTCTAAACTCTGCTCTCTGTAACAGTCCTTCTTCACTGCTTCTCCCTCCAAACTCTGCTCTCTCTAACAGGCTTTCTGTACCCCAGTCTCCAACATCTACTCTCTGGAACAGTCCATATGCACACAAGTCTCCAACCTCTGTTCTCTGCCACAGTCATCATGCACCCCAGTCTCTAACATCTGCTCTCTACATTAGTCTTTCTGCAACTCAGTATGAAAACTCTGTTCTCTGTCACAATCCTTCTGCACCCCAGTCTCCAACTTGTGTTCTCTGCAACAGACTTTCTACACCGCAGTCTCCAAACTCTGTTTTCAATAACAGTCCTTCTGTACCGCAGTCTCCAACCTCTTCTCTGAAATGGTCCTTCTGCACCCCAATCTCCGAACTCTGCTTTCTGTATCAGTACTTCTGAACAACAGGCTCCAACCTCTCCTCTCTGTAACAGTCCTTCTGCACCTAAGTTTCCAACCTCTGCTCTATGCAACAGTCTTTCTGCAACCAAGTCTCCAACCTCTGCTGTCTGCAAGAATCATGCTGCACTCCAGTCTCCAACATCTGTTTTCTGTATCAGTCCTGGACCACAGTCTAAAAAATCTGCTGTCTGTAACAGTCATTCTGCACCTCAGTCTTTAACCTCTGCTCTCTGCAACAATCCTTCTGCACCCCAATCTCTAACATCTGCTCTCTGCCACAGTCCTCCTGCATCTCAGAATCCAACCTCTGCTCACTGTAAGATTCTTTTGCACCCCAGTCTCCAACCTCTGCTCTCTTCAACGGTCCTTCTGCACCCTAGTCTCCAACCTCTGTTCTCTGCATCAGTCCTTCTGCACCATAGTCCCCAACATCTATTCTCTGCAACAGTTCTTTTCCACCCCAGTCTACAACCTCTGCTCTCTGTAACAGTCCTTCTATACTGCAGTCTTCAAACACTGCTCTCTGTAAGGGTATTACTGGACCCCAATCTCCTACCTCTCCTAACTGCAACAGTCCTTCTACACCCCAGTCTAAAACCTCTGCTGTCTGCAACAGTCTTTTTGCACCCCAGTCTCCAACCTCTGCTCTCTGTATCAATCCTTCTGCACCTCAGTCTCCAAGCTCTACTCTCTGCAACGATCCTTCTGCAACTCAGTCTCCAAATTGTACTCTTTGTAACAGTGCTTCTGCACCTCAGTCTCCAAACTCTGCTCTCTGTAAAATCCTTCTGGAACCAAATCTCCAAACTCTGCTCTCTGTAACAATCATCGTGCACCCCAGTCTCGAAATTCTGCTCTCTGTAACAGGCTTTCTTCACCCCAGTCTCCAAACTTTGCTCTCTGTATCTGTCCTTCTGGACCCCAGTCTCCAACCTCTGCTCTCTGCAACAATCCATCTGCACCCTGTCTCCAAGCTATGTTCGCTACAATAGTCCATGTGCACCCAGTCTCCAACGTCTGCTCTCTGCAACAGATCTTCTGTACCTCAGTCTGAAAACTCTGCTCTCTGCAATAATCCATCTGTACCCCACTCTCCAACCTCTTCTCTCGGTACCGCAGACTCCAACCTCTGTTCTCTGTAAGGGTCCTTATGCACCCCAGTATCCAACCTCTGCTTTCTGTATCAGTCATTTTACACCTCAGTGTCCAACCTCTCCTCTCTGCAATGATCCTTCTGCACCCCAGTCTCAAACGTCTCCTCTTCTCAACAGTCCTTCTGCACGTCGGTCTCCAAATTCTGCTCTCTGCAACAGTCCTTCTACACCCAATCTTCAACCTCTGCTCTTGTAACAGTCCTTCTGCACCCCAGTCTCCAACCTCTGCTCTTTGTAACAATCCTTCTGCACCCCAGTCTCCAACCTCTGCTCTCTGTAACAGTCCTTCTGCACGGTATTCTGAAACCTCTGCTCTCTGTTACAGTCTTTCTATACTGCAGTCTCCAACCTCTGCTCACTGTAACGGTCCCTCTGTACCCCAATTTCCAACCTCTGTTTCTGTAACAGTCCTTCTGCACCTCAGACACCAAACTCTGCTCTCTGTAACAGTCCTGCTGCAACTCAGTCTCCAATCGAGTCTCTCTGTTACAATCCTTCTGCACCTCAGTCTGAAACCTCTGCTTTCTGCACGATCCTTCTGCACCTCATTCTTTAATCACTGCTCTCTGTAACATTCGTCCTGCACCACAGTCACCAACCACTTCTCTCTGTAAGATTCTTCTTCAACCCAGCCTCAAAACTCTGCTCTGTATAACAGTCCTTCTGCACCTCAGTCTCCAACCTCCACTCTCTGTAAAAGTCCTTCTGCACCTCAGTCTCCAACCTCTGCTCTCGGTAAAATTCTTCTGCAACCCAGTCTCCAAACTCTGCCATCTGTAAATGTCGTTCTGCATCCTTTCACCAAACTCTGTTCTGTATAACAGGCCTTCTGCACCGCAGTCTCCAACCTCTGTTCTCTGTAACAGTCTTTCTGCACCCCAGTCTCAAACCTCTGCTCTCTGCAAAGATCCTTCTGCACCCCAGTCTCCAACCTCTGTAATCTCCAACAGTCCTTCTGCACCTCAGTCTCCAAATTCTGCTCTCTGTAAGATCCTTCAGGAACCCAGTCTCCAAACTCTGCTCTCTGTAGCAGTCTTGTTCCACCTCAGTCTCCAACCTCTGCTCTCAGTAAGATCCTTCTGCAACCCTGTCTCCAAACTCTGCTCTCTGTAACAGTCCTTCTGCACCCCAGTCTACAACCTCTGCTCTCTGCCACAGTCTTTCTAAACCCCAGTTTCCAACCTCTGCTCTTTGCAACAGTCCTTCTGCACCCCAGTATCCAACTTCTGTTCTCTGTAACAATTTTTCTGCACTTCAGTTCCCAAACTCTGACCTCTGCAATGGTCCTATTGCAACCCAGTCTCTTACCTCTGCTCTCTGCAATGATTCTTCTGCACCCCAGTCTCCAACATCTGCTCTCTGCAACAGTCCTTGTGTACATCAGTCTGAAAACTCTTATCTCTGCAAGGATCCTTGTGCACCACAGTCTCTAAACTCTGCTTTCTTTAACAGTCCTTCGGCAACTCAGTCTCCAACCTCTGTTCTCTGTAACAGTCATTCTGAACCCCAGTCTCCAACCTCTGCTCTCTTTAAGATCCTTCTACACCCCAGTTTCCAAACTCTGCTCTCTGTAACATTCCTTCTCCACCCCAGTCTCCAACCTCTGCTCTCTGCAATGGTCCTTCTGCACGACAGTCTCCAACCTCTGGTCTCAGCAACAGTCCTTCTGCACCCCAGTATCTAAACTCTGCTCTGGGTATTATTTCTTCTGCACCTCAGTCTCCAACCTCTGCTTTATGTAAGATCTTTCTACAAGAAAGTCTCGAAACTCTGCTCTCTGTAACAGTCCTTATGCACCCCAGTCTCAAACCTCTGCTCTGTGCAACAGTTCGTCTGCACCGCAGTCTCCTACCTCTGCACTCTGAAAGATCCTTCTGCACCCCAGTCTCCAAACTCTGATCTCCGTAACAGTCCTTCTTCACCCCACTCTCCAACCTCTGCTCTCTGTAACAATGCTTCTGCACCTCAGTCTCCAACTTCTGCTCTCTGCAGTGGTCCTTCTGAACCCCATTCTCCAACCTTAGTAGTCTGCAAGAGTCCTTCAGCATGTCAGTCTCCAAACTCTGCTCCCTTCAAAAATCCTTCTGCACCCCAGTCTCCAACCTTCTGGACCCCAGTATTTCACCTCTGCTTTTGGTATCAGTCCTTCTGCACACCAGTCTCCAACCTCTGCTCTCTGTAACATTTCTTCTGCACCTCAGTCTCCAACCTCTACTCTATGTTAGATCCTTCTGCAACCCAGTCTCCAAACTCTGCTCTCTTTAACATTCCTTCTGCACATCAGTCTCTAACTTCTGCTCTCTGTAACAGTTTTTCTATACCGCAGTCTCCAACCTCTGGTCTTTGTAACGGTCATTCTGCACCCAAATTTCCAACCTCTGCTTTTCGTAACAGTCCTTCTGCACCTCAATCTCCAAACTCTGCTCTCTGTAACAGTGCTTCTACACCTCAGTCTCCAACCTCTGTTCTCTGTAACAGTCCTACTGAACCTCAGTCTGATACCTCTGCTCTCTTCACGAAACTTCTGCAACTCACTCTCCAAACACTTCTCTCTGTAACAGTCCACCTGCACCTCAATCACCAACCTCTGCTCTCTGTAAGAACCTTCAGCAACCCAGTCTCCAAACTCTGCTCTCTATAACTGTCCTTCTGCACCCCAATCTCCCACCTCTTCTCTCTGTAGCAGGCCTTCTGCAGGCCAGTCTCCAAACTCTTCTCTCTGTAACAGTCCACCTGCACCTCAGTCTCCAAACTCTGCTCTCGGTAAGATCCTTCAGGAACCCAGTCACCAAACACTGCTCTGTATAACAGTCCTTCTGCACCTGAGTCTCCAAACTCTCCTCTCTGTAACAGTCCTTCTACACCTCAGTCTCCAACCTCTGCTCTCTGTAACAGTCCACCTGCCCCTCAGTCTAACACCTCTGCTCTCTGCACGATCCTTCTGAACCCCAGTCTTCAAACACTGATCTCTCTAACAGTCCACCTGCACCTCAGTCTCCAACCTCTCCTCTCTGTAACAGGTCTTCTGCAAGCGAGTCTCCAAACTCCTCTCTGTAGCAGGCCTTCTGCATGCCAGTCTCCAAAATCTGCTCTCTGCAATGATCCTTCTGCACCTCAGTCTCCAACATCAGCTCTCTGCAATGATCCTACTGCACCCCACTCTCCAAACTCTGATCT
This sequence comes from Ictidomys tridecemlineatus, assembly GCF_052094955.1. Classification (NCBI taxonomy): domain Eukaryota; kingdom Metazoa; phylum Chordata; class Mammalia; order Rodentia; family Sciuridae; genus Ictidomys; species Ictidomys tridecemlineatus. The sequence goes on along the minus strand of NW_027522492.1, from coordinate 54,950 downwards.
CTGCAACAGTCATTCTGCACCTCAGTCTCAAAATTCTGGCCTCTGTAAGATGCTTCTGCACCCTCTATCCAATCTTTGCTCTCTGTAACCGTCCTTCTGCACCTCAATCTCCTACCTCTGCTCTAACAGTCCTTCTACACCTCAGTCACCCAACTTTGCTCTCTGTAAGATCTTTTAGAAACCAAGTCTTTAAACTCTGCACTCTGTAACAGTCCTTCTGCACAACAGTCTCCAACCTCTTCTCTCTGCAATGATTCTTCTCCACCCCAGTCTCCAACATCTGCTCTCTGTAAAAGTCCTTCTGCACCCCAATTTCACAACTCTGGTTCCTGTAACAGTTCTTCTGCACCTGAGTCTCCAAACTCTAATCTCTGTAACACTCCTTCTATACCCCAGTCTTCAAAGTCTTCTTTCTTTATCAGTCTTTCTTAACCCCAGTCTCTAACCTCTGTTCTCTGTATCTATCCTTCTGCACCTCAGTATCCAAACTCTGCTCTCTGCAAAAGTCCTTCCATACTGCAGTCTTCAAACTCTGCTCTCTGTAAAAGTCTTTCTGCAGCCCAGACTCCAATCTTTGCTTTCTGTATTAGTCCTTCTGCACCCCAGTCTCTAAATTCTCCTCTCTCTAAGAGTCTTTCTGCACCTCAGTATCTAACCTCGGCTCTCTGCAACAGTCCTTCTGCACCCCAGTCTCCAAACTCTGCTCTCTTCAACAGTCCTTCTGCACCCCAGTCTCCAACCTCTTCTCTCTGCAACTGTCCTATTGCAACCCAGTCTGCAAACTCTGCTCCCTGGAACAATCCTTCTGCCCCTCCGTCTTCAACCTCTGCTCTATGGAACAAGACTACTGCACGTCAGTCTCCAACCTCTGCTCTCCGCAACAGTCCTTCTGCACTCCAGTCTCCAAACTCTGCTCTCTGCAACAGTCCTTCTCCACCCCAGTCTCCAACCTCAGCTCTCTTCAACAGTTTTTCTGCACCAAAGTATCCAACCTCTGCTCTCTGTAAGATGCTTCTGTACTCCAGTATCCAAACTCTGCTCTCTGTAACATTCCTTCTCCACCCCATTCTTAAACCTCTGCTTTTTGAAAATGTCCTGAAACACCCCAGTCTCCAACCTCTGTCCTCTGCAACAGTCCTTCTGCTCCCCAGTCTCCAACATCTGCTCTCCGGAATGGTCCTTCTGCACCCCAGTCTCCAAACTCTGCTTTCTGGATCAGTCCTTCAGAACCCCAGTCTCAAAACTCTGCTCTCTGTATCTATCCTTCTGCACCTCAGTTTCCAAAGTTGGCTCTCTGTAACAGTCTATCTGCACCTCAGTCTGACACCTCTGCTCTCTGCATGATCCTTCTGCACCCTAGTCTCCAAGCACGGCTCTCTTTAACAGTCCACCTGCACCTCAGTCTCCAACCTCTGCTCTCTGTAAGATCCTTCTGGAACTCAGTCTCCAAACTCTGCTCTCTATATCAGTCCTTCTGCACCCCAGTCTCCAACCTCTCCTCTCTGTAACAGGCCTTCTGCAGGCCAGTCCCCAAACTCTGCTCTTTGTAGCAGGCCTTTTGCACCCCAGTCTCCAACCTTTGCTCTCTGCAACGATCCTTCTGCACCTCGGTCTCCAACCTCTGCTCTATGCAATGATCCTACTGCACCCCAGTCTCCAACCTCTGATCTCTGCCACAGTCCTTCTTCAACTCAGTCTCCAACATCTGCTCTCTGTAAGATCCTTCTGCACCCCTGACTCCAAGCTCTGCTTATTGCAACGATCCTTCTGCACTCCAGTGTCCAACCTCTGCTCTATGTAACAAAATTTTGCACCTCAGTCTCCAACCTTTGCTCTCTGCAACAGTTTTTCTGAACCCCAATCTCCAACTTATGTTCTCTAAGAGTCCTTATGCAATGCAGTCTCCAACATCTGCTCTCTGCAACATTCCTTTTGCAGCCCAGTCTCCATCTTCTGCTCTCTGCAACAGTACTTCTGCATCCGAGTCTCCAACCTCTGCTATCTGCAACAGTCCTTCTCCACCCCAGTCTCAAAACTCTGCTCTTTGTAACAATCCTTCTGCACATCAGTCTGCAAACTCTGTTCTCTGCAACGGTCTTTCTGCACCTCAGTCTCCAAACTCTACACTCTGTAACAGTTTTTCTGCACTTCACTCTCCAACCTCTGCTCTCTGTAGATCCTTCTAAAACCCAGTCTCAAAACTCTGCTCTCTGTATCTATTATTCTGCACCTCAGTCTCCAAAATCTGCTCTCTGTTACAGTTTTTCTGTACCGCAGTCTCCAAACTCTGGTCTCTGTTACGGTCCTTCTGCACCCCAATTTCCAACAACTTCTTTCTATAACAGTCCTTCTGCACCTCAGGCTCCAAACTCTGCTCTCTGTAACAGTCCTTCTGCACCTCAGTCTGACACCTCTGCTCTCTGCACAATTATTCTGCACCCCAGTCTCCAAACACTGCTCTCTGTAACAGTTCACCTGCACGTAGTCTTCAAACTCTGCTCTCTGTAAGATTCTTCAGCAACCCAGTCTCCAAACTCTGCTCTCTATAACAGGCCTTCTGCACGCCAGTCTCCAAACTCTTCTCTCTGTAGCAGGCGTTCTGCACTCCAGTCTCCAAAATCTACACTGTGCAACGATCCTTCTGCACCCCAGTCTGCAACCTCTGCTCTCTGCAATGATTTTACTGCACCCCAATCTACTACCTCTGATCTCCGCAACAGTCCTTCTGCACCTCAGTCTCCATATTCTGCTCTCTGTAAGATCCATGTTCACCCCAGTATTCAACCTCTGCTCTCTGCAAGAGTCCTTCTGCATCCAAGCTCCAACCTCTGCTCTCTGTAACAGGACTTCCGTACCTCAGTCTCCAACCTCTGCTCTCTGAAACAGTCCTTCCGCACCTCAGTCTGAAAACTCTGCTGTCTTCAACAAACTTTCTGCACCCCAGTCTCCTACCTGTGCTGCCTGTAACAGTCCTTCTGAACCTCATTCTCCCAACTATGCTCTCTGTAAAATACTTCTGCAAGCAAGTCTTTAAACTCTGCACTATGTAACCGTCCTTCTGCACAGCAGTCTCCAACCTCTACTCTCTGTAACAGGACTTCTGCAACCAGTCTCAAAAATCTGCTCTCTGTAACAGGCGTTCTGCACCTGAGTTTCCAAAATCTTCTCTCTGCAACGATTCTTCTCCATACCAGTCTCCAAACTCTGCTCTCTGCAACAGTCCTTTTGCACCACACTCTCCACCCTCTGGCTCTGTAAGATCCATCTGAACCCCACTCTCCAACCTCTGATGTCTGTAACCGTCCTTTTGCACCCCAGTCTCCAAACTCTACTCTCTGTAACAGTTCTTCTGAACTTCAGTCTCAAACCTCTGCTCTCTTAAAAAGTCCTTTTGCACCACATTCTCCAACCTCAGCTGTCTGCAACAGTCCTTCTGCACCCCAGTCTGCAACATCTGCTTTCTGCAACAGTACTTCTCACTCCAGTTTCTAAACTCTTCTTCCTGCAATGATCCTTCTGGACCCCAGTCTCCAACGTCTGCTGTTTGCAGAGCCCTTCTGCACCAGAGTCTCCAACCTCTGATCTCGGTAACAATTATTCTGCACCTCAGTCTCCAAACTCTGTTCTCTGCAAGGGTCCTTCTGCAAATCAGTCTCCAACCTCTGCTCTCTGTAACAGTACTTCTGCACCTCAGTCTGCAACCTGTGCTCTGTCTAAGATTCTTCTGCAACCCAGTCTCCAAACTCTGCTCTCTGTAACAGTGCTTCTGCACACCAGTCTCTAACCTCTGCTCTCTGCACGATCCTTCTTCACCCAAGTCTCCAACCTATGCTGTCTACAGCAGTCCTTCTGCACCCCAGTCTTCAACATCTACTCTCTGCAAAAGTCCTTCTGCCCCTCAGTCTTAAAACTCTGCTCTCTGCAAAGACCCTTCTGCACCCCAGTCTCCTACTTCTGCTCTCTGTAACAGTCTTTTGAACCTAATTCTCATAACTCTGCTCTCTGTAAGATCCTTCTACAACCCAGTCTTTAAACTCTGCACTCTGTAACAGTCCTTCTGCACAACAGTCTCCAAACTCTGCTCTCGGTAACAGGACTTCTGCAAGCCAGTCTCCAAACGCTGCTCTCTGAAACAGGCCTTCTGCACCCCATTCTCCAACCTCTTCTCTCTGCAACGATTCTTCTCCCCCCAGTCTCCAATCTCTGCTCTCTGCAACAGTCCATTTGCACCCCAGTCTCCAAACTCTGCTCTCTTTAATATCCATCTGAATCCAAGTTTCCAACCTCTGCTCTCTGTAACAGTCCTTCTGCACCCCAGTCTCCAACATATGCTCTCTGCAACAGTCCTTTTGCAGCCCAGTCTCCAAACTCTGCTCTCTGCAACAGTCCTTCTGCAGCCCAATCTCGAACGTCTGCTCTCTGCAACAGTCCTTCTGCACCTCAGTCTCCTGCCTCTGCTCTCTTTAACAGTCCTTTTGCACTTTAGTCTCCAACCTATGCTCTCTGCAATAGTCCTTCTGCACCCTAGTCTCCAACCTCTGCTCTCTGCAACCGTACTTCTGCACCCCAGTCCTCAAACTCTGCTCTCTACAACAATTCTTCTGGACCCCAGTCTCCAACTTCTACTCTCTGGAAGAGTCCTTCTGCACCACAGTCTCCAACCTCTGCTCTCTGTAATATTCATCTGCACTCCAGTTTCCAAATTCTGCTCTTTGTAACATTCCTTCTCCAAACCAGTCTTTAACCCCTGCTTTCTGCAAGTGTACTGCAGCACCCCAGTCTCCAACCTCTGTCCTCTGCAACATTCCTTCTGCTCCCCAGTCTCCAACATCTGCTCTCTGTAACAGTCCTTCGGCAACCCAGTCTCCAAACTTTGCTTTCTGTATCAGTCCTTCTGAACACCAGTCTCAAAACTCTGCTCTGTGTGTCTATCCTTCTGCACCTCAGTCTCCAACCTGTGCTCTCTGTAAATTTCCATCTACAACCTAGTCTCCAACCTGTGCTCTCTGTAACAGTTTTTCTATACTGCAGTCTCCAAACTCTGGTCTTTGTAACGGTCCTACTGCACCCAAATTTCCAACATCTGCTTTCTGTAACAGTCCTTCTGCACCTCAGTCTCCAAATTCTGCTCTTTCTAACAGTACTTCTACACCTCAGTATCCAACCTCTACTCTCTGTAACAGTCCTTCTGCACCTCAGTCTGACACCTCTCCTCTCTGCATGGTCCTTCTGCACCTCAGTGTCCAACCACTGCTCTCTGTAACAGTCCACCTGCACCTCAGTCTCCAACCTCTGCTCTTTGTAAGATACTTCAGGAACCCAGTCTCCAAACTCTGCTCTCTATAACTGTCCTTCTACACCCCAGTCTCCAAACTCTCCTCTCTGTAACAGTCCATCTGCACCTCAGTCTCCAAACTCTGCTCTTTCTAACAGTACTTCTACACCTCAGTATCCAACCTCTACTCTCTGTAACAGTCCTTCTGCACCTCAGTCTGACACCTCTCCTCTCTGCATGGTCCTTCTGCACCTCAGTGTCCAACCACTGCTCTCTGTAACAGTCCACCTGCACCTCAGTCTCCAACCTCTGCTCTTTGTAAGATCTTTCAGGAACCCAGTCTCCAAACTCTGCTCTCTATAACTGTCCTTCTACACCCCAGTCTCCAAACTCTCCTCTCTGTAACAGTCCATCTGCACCTCAGTCTCCAAATTCTGCTGTCGGTAAGATGCTTCTGCACCCCTGTATCCAACCTCTGCTCTCTGTAACAGGACTTACGCACCTCAGTCTCAAACCTCTGGTCTCTGCAACAGTCCTTTTCCAACCCAGTCTCCAACATCTGCTCTCTACATCAATCCTTATGCACACTAGTTACCAACATCTGCTCTCTGCAACAGTCCTTCTGCACCTCAGTCTTAAAACTCTGCAATTTGCAACGACCCTTCTGCCCCCCTGTCTCCTCCCTCGGCTCTCTCTAACAGTCCTTCTGCACCTCAGTCTGCCAACTCTGCTCTCTGTAAGATCCTTCTTCAACCCAGTCTTTAAACTCTGCACTTTGTACCTGTCCTTCTGCACAACAGTCTCTAACTTCTGCTCTCTGTAACAGGACTTCTGCAACCCAGTCTCCAACCTCTGCTCTCTGAGACAGGCCTTCTGCACCCCAGTCCCCAACCTCTTCTCTCTGCAACGATTCTTCTCCACCCCGGTCTCCAACAATTGCTCTCTGCAACAGTCCTTTTGAACCCCAGTCTCCAAACTCTGCTCTCTGTAACATCCATCTGAACCCCAGTCTCCAACCTATGCTCTCTGTAACAGTCCTTCTACTCTCAAGTCTCCAAACTCTGCTCTCTGTAACAGTCCTTCTGCACCTCAGTCTGCAACCTCTTCTCTCTGTAACAGTCCTTCTGCACCCCAGTCTCTAAAATCTGCTCTATGCAAAATTCTTTCTGCACCCCAGTCTTCAAAATCTGCTCTCTGCAACACTCTTTCTGCACTCCAGTCTCCAAACTCTGCTCTCTGCAACGATCCTTCTGGACCCCAGTCTTTAACCTCTGCTCTCAGCAATAGTCCTTCTGCACCACAGTCACCAACTTCTGCTTTCTGTAAGTTTCTTCTGCACTCCAGTTTCCAAACTCTTCTCTCTATAACATTCCTTTTCCACCCCAGTCTCCAAAATCTGTTCTCTGTACCTATCCTTCTGCACCTCAGTCTCCAACCTATGCTCTATGTAAGAGTCCTTATGCACCCCAGTCTCCAACCTCTGCTCTAGGTAACAGTCCTATACCGCAGTCTCCAAACTCTGCTTTTTGTAACGATCCTTCTGCAACTTAATTTTCAAACTCTGCTTCCTGTAACAGTTTTTCTGTACCTGAGTCTCCAAACTCTTCTCTCTGTAACCGTCCTTCTACACCCCAGTCTCCAACCACTGCTCTCTGTAAATATCCACCTGTACCTCAGTCTGAAACCTCTGCTCACCACGATTCTTCTGCACCCCAGTCTCCAAACACTGCTCTCTGTTGCAGTCCACCTGCAGCTCAGTCTCCAACCACTGCTCTCTGTAACATCCTTCAGCAACCCAGTCTCCAAACACTGCTCTATATAACAGTACTTCTGCACCCCAGTCTTTAACCTCTACTCTCTGGAACAGGCCTTCTGCACGCCAGTCTCCAAAGTCTGCTCTATGCAACGATCATTCTGCACGCCTGTCTCCAACCTCTGCTATCTACAATGATCCAACTAAACCCCAGTCTCCAACCTCTCATCTCTGAAAAAGTCCTTCTGCACCTCAGTCTCCAACCTCTGCCTTCTGTAATAGGCCTTCTGCACCCCGGTCTCCAAACGCTGCTCTCTGTAACAGTCATTGCAAACCTCAGTCTCCAACCCCTGCTCTCTGTAACAATCCTTCCGCAACCCAGTCTCTAAAATCTGCTCTCTGCAACCGTCTTTCTGCACCCCAGTCTCCAAACTCTGCTCTCTGCAACGAACCTTCTGGACCCCAGTCTCCAACGTCTGCTCTCTGCAACGTTCCTTCGGCAATACAGTCTCCAACATCTGCTCTCTGTACGATCCTTCTGCACTCCAGTTTTCAAACTCTGCTCTCTGTAAAATTGCTTCTTCACCCCAGTCTCAAACCTCTGTCCTCTGCAACAGTCTTTCTGCTCCCCAGTCTCCCATATCTGCTCTCTGTAACAGACCTTATGTACCGCAGTTTCCAACCTCTGTTCTCAGTAACAGTCCTTCTGCAACCCAGTCTCCAACCTCTGCTTTTTGAATCAGTCCTTCTGAACCCCAGTCTCCAACCTCTGGTCTTTGTATTTATCCTTCGGCACCTCAGTCTTCAACCTGTGCTTTCTGTAACAGTCCTTCTGCAGGTCAGTCTCTAAACTCTGCTCTCTGTAACAGACTTTCTACACCTCAGTCTCCAACCTCTGCTCTCTGTAACAGTACTTCTGCACCTCAGTCTGAAACCTCTGCTCTCCATGATTCTTCTGCACCCCATTCTCCAACTACTGCTCTCTGTAACAGTCCACCTGCACCTCAGTCTCCAACATGTGCTCTCTGTAAGTTTCTTCAGCAAACCAGTCTCAAAACTCTGCTCTCTGTAACAGGATTTCTGCATCCCCGTCTCCAACCTTTCCTCTCTGTAACAGGCCTTCTGCACTGCAGTCTCGAAACTCTGCTCTCTATAGCAGGCCTTCTGCACCCCACTCTCCATCCTCTGCTCTCTGCAATGATCCTACTGCACCCCATTCTCCAACCTCTGATCTCTGCAACAGTCCTTCTGCACAACAGTCTCCAAATTGTGCTCTCTGTAAGATCTTTCTGCACCCCTGTCTCCAAACTCTGCTCTCTGTAACAGGACTTCTGCACCTCAGTCTCCAACCTCTGCTCTCTGCAACAGTCCTTCTGCACCCCAGTCTCCAACCTCTGCTTTCTACAACACTCCTTCTGGACCCCAGTTACCAACATCTGCTCTCTGCAACAGTCCTTCTGCACTCCAGGCTCCAACATCTGCTCTCTGCAAAAGTCATTCTGCACCTAAGTCTGAAAACTCTGCTCTGTGCAACGACCTTTCTGCACCCCATTTTCCTATCTCTGCTCTCTGTAACAGTCCTTCTGAACCTCAGTCTTCCAACTCTGCCCTCTGTTTGATCCTTCTGCAACCAAGTCTTTAAACTCTGCACTCTGTAACAGTCCTTCTGCACAACAGTCTCCAACTTCTGCTCTCTGTAACAGGACTTCTGCAACCCAGTCTCCAACCTCTGCTTGGTGTAACAGTCCTTCTGCACACCAGTCTCAAACCTCTTCTCTCTGCAATGATTCGTCTCCACCCGAGTCTTCAACATCTGCTCTCTGCAACACTACTTTTGCACCCAAGTCTTCTAACTCTGCTCTCTGTAAGATCCATCTGAACCCCAGTCTCCAACCTCTGCTCTCTGTAACAGTCCTTCTGCACCCCAGTCTTCAAACTCTGCTCTCTGTAACAGTCCTTCTGCACCCCAGTCTCCAAACTCTGCTCTCTGAAACAGGACTTTTGTACCTCATTCTTTAACCTATTCTCTCTGCAACAGCCTTTGTGCTCCCCAGTCTCCGAGATCTGCTCTCTGTAATAGTACTTCTGTACCGCAGTGTCCAAACTCTGCTCTCTGTTTTGGTTCTTCTACACCCCTGTCTCCAAACTTTGCTCTCTGTATCAGCCTGTCTGAACCCCAGTCTCCAATATTTGTTCTCTGTATCCATCCTTCTGCACCTCAGTCTCCAACTTGTGCTCTCTGTAAGAGTCCTTCTGCAATCTAGTCTCCAACCTCTGCTCTCGGTAACAGTCCTAAACCGCAGTCTCCAAACTCTGCTCTCTTTAACGGTCCTTCTGCACGCCAATTTTCAACCTCTGCTTCCTGGAACAGTCCTTCTACACCTCAGACTGAAACCTCTGCTCTATGCATGATCCTACTGCACCCTAGTCTCCAACCACTGCTCTCTGTAACAGTACACCTGCACATCAGTCTCTAAACTCTGCTCTCTGTAAGATCCTTCAGCAACCCAGTCTCCAAACTCTGATCTCTATAACAGTCCTTCTGCACCCCAGTCTCCAACCTCTCCTCTCTGTAGCAGGCTTTCTGCACCCCAGTCTCCAAACTCTTCTCTCTGCAACGATCCTTCGGCATCCCAATCTCTAACTTCTGCTCTCTGCAATGATCCTACAGCACCCCAGTCTCCAACCTCTGATCTCTGCAACAGTCCTTCTGCACCTCAGTCTCCAACTTCTGCTCTCTGTAAGATCCTTCTGCATCCCTGTCTCCAAGATCTGCTATTTGCAATGATCCTTGTGCACCCCAACCTCCAACCTCTCTTCTATGTAACAGGACTTCTGCACCTCAGTCTCCAACCTCTGCTCTCTGCAACAGTCCTTATGCACCCCAGTCTCTAAATTCTGCTCTCTGTAACAGTCCTTCTGTACTGCATTCTCCAACCTCTACTCTCTGTAACGTTCTTTCTGCACCCGATACTAGAGTCTCTGTTTTCTGTATCAGTCCTTGTGCACCCCAGTCTCTATCTTAAGCTCTAAGTCTCCTTTTGCACCTTAGTCTCCAACCTCTACTCTCTGCAACAGTCCTTCTGCACCCCAGTCTGCAACCTCTGCTCTCTTCAACAGTCCTTCTGCACTTCAGTCTCCAACCTCTGCTCTTTGCAACAGTCCTTCTGCACCCCAGTCTCCAAACTCTGCTCTCTGTAACAATCCTTCTGCACCTCAGTCTGCAAACTCTGCTCTCTGCAACGGTCCTTCTGAACCTCAGTCTCCAACCTATACTCTCTGTAACAGTACTTCTTCACTTCAGTCTCAAACCTCTGCTCTCTGTGGGATCCTTCGCCAACCCAGTCTCCCAACTCTGCTCTCTGTAACATTTCTTCTGCACACCAGTCTTCAATCTCTTCTCTCTGCAACTATCATTCTTTACCCCAGACTCCAAACTCTGCTCTCTGCAACAGTTCTTCTACACCACAGTCTTAAAACTCTGCTGTCTGAAACGAACCTCCTGCACCTCAGTCTTCTACATCTGCTGTCTGTTAAAATCCTTCGGCACCTAAGTCTCCGACATCTGCTCTCTGTAAGATCCATCTGAACCCCAGTCTCCAACATCTGCTCTCTGTAACAGTCCTTCTGCACCTCAGTCTCCAACGTTTGCTCTCTGCAACAGCCTTCTGCATCCCAGTCTGCAAACTCTGCTCTCTGCATAAATCTTTCTGGACCCCATTCTCCAACGTCTGCTCTCTGCAACAGTCCTTCTGCACCAGAGTCTCCAACCTCTGCTCTCTGTAAGATCTTTCTGCACTCCAGTTTCCAAACTCTGCTCTTTCTAACATTCCTTCTCTACCCTAGTCGCCAAACTCGGCTTTCTGCAAGGGTCCTGCGGCAACTCAGTCTCCAAAATCTGTCCTCTGCACCGGTCCTTCTGCTCCCTAGACTCCAATATCTGCTCTCTGTAACAGTCCTTCTGTACCGCATTCACAAAACTCTGCTCTCTGTAACGGTCCTTCTGCACCCCAGTCTCCAAACTCTGCTTTCTGTATCAGTCCTTCTGAACCCCAGTCTCTAACCTCTGCTCTCTATGTCTATCCTTCTTCACCTCAGTCTCCAACCTGGGCTTTCTGTAACAGTCCTTCTGAACCTAAGTATCCCACCTCTGCTCTCTGTAACAGTCCTTCTATACCGTAGTCTCCAACCTCTGCTCCCTGTAACGATCCTTCTGCACCCCAATTTACAAACTCTGCTTTCTGTAACAGTCCTTCTGCACCTCAGTCTGAAAACACTGCTCTCCACAATCCTTCTGCAGGCCAGTCTTTAACCACTGCTCTCTGTAACAGTCCACCAGCACCTTAGTCTCCAACCTCTGCTATCTGTAAGATCCTTCAGCAACCCAGTCGTCAAAATCTGCTCTCTTTACCAGTCCTTCTGCAACGCTCTCTCCAACCTCTGCTCTCTGTAACAGTCCTTCTGCACCCCAGTCTCCAATCTCTGCTCTCCTCAACAGTTCTGCTGCACCCCAGTCTCCAAACTCTGCTCTCTGCAACAGTCCTTCGGCACCCTAGTTAACAACATCAGCTCTCTTTTACAGTCCTTCTCCACACCAGTGTCCAAACTCTGCTCTCTGTAACAGTCCTCCTGTACTGCAGAATCCATCCTCTGTTCTCTGTAATGGTCTTTCTGCAACCCAGACTCCAATCTTTCCTTTCTGTATCAGTCCTTCTGCACCCCAGTCTTCAACCTCTGCTCTTTATTACAGTCCTTCTGCACCCCAGTCTACAAAGTCCGCTATCTCCAACAGTCCTTCTACACCCCAGTCTCCAACCTTTGCTCTCTGTAACAATCCTTCTGCACCTCAGTCTCCAAACTCTGTACTCTGCAACGTTACTTATGCACCTCAGTCTCCAACATATATTCTCTGTAACAGTCTTTCGGCACCTGATTCTTTAACCTCTGCTCTCTGTAGGATCCTTCTCCAACCCAGTCTCCAAACTCTGCTCTCTGTAACAGTTCTTCTGCACACCAGTCTCAAACCTCTGCTCTCTGCACCGATCCTTCTTCACCCCAGTCTCCAAACTCTGCTCTCTGCACTGATCCTTCTTCACCCCAGTCTCCAACCTCTGCTCTCTGCAACAGTCCTTCTGCACACCAGTCTCCAAAATCTGCTCTCTTCAACAGTCCTTCGGCAACTCAGTCTAAAAACTCTTCTCTCTGCAATGATCTTTCTGCACCTCAGTCTACTACCTCTGCTCTCTGTAAGACCCTTCTGCAACCCAGTCTCCAAACTCTGCTCTCTGTAACAGTCCTTCTGCAGAAAAGTTTCCAACCTCTGCTCTCTGTAACAGGAATTTTACAACCCAGTCTCTAAACTGTGCTCTCTGTAACAGGCCTTCCGAACCCCAGTCTCCATCCTCTTCTCTCTGCAATGATTTTTCTCCACCCCAGTCTCCAACCTCTGCTCTCGGCAACAGTCCTGCACCCTAGTCACCAAATTCTGCTCTCTGTAAGATCCTATGAACTCCAGTCTTCAAGCTCTTCTCTCTGCAACGATTCTTGTCCATCACAATCTCCAACATCTCCTCTCTGCAACAGTCCTTTTGCACTCCAGTCTCTAAACTCTGCTCTCTGTAAGATCTATCTGAACCCCAGTCTCCAACCTCTGCTCTCTGCAACGTTTTTTCTGCACCCCAGACTCCAAAGTCTGCTCTCTGTTACAGTCCTTCTGCACCCCAGTCTTCAAACTCTTCTTTCTGTAACCGTCTTCTGCATCTCAGTCTCCATCCTCTGCTCTATGCAACAGTTCTTCTTCACCCAAGTCTCCAACATCTGCTCTCTTAAAATGTCCTTCGAAACCCTAGTCTCCAACCTCTGCTCTCTGCAACAGTCCTTCTGTACACCAGTCTCCAAAATCTGCTCTCTTCAACAGTCCTTCAGCAACTCAGTCTAAAAACTCTTCTCTCTGCAACGATCTTTCTGCACCTCAGTCTACTACCTCTGCTCTCTGTAAGACCCTTCTGCAACCCAGTCTCCAAACTCTGCTCTCTGTAACAGTCCTTCTGCAGAAAAGTTTCCAACCTCTGCTCTCTGTAACAGGAATTTTACAACCCAGTCTCTAACCTCTGCTCTCTGTAACAGGCCTTCAGAACCCCAGTCTCCAACCTCGTCTCTCTGCAATGATTTTTCTCCACCCCAGTCTACAACCTCTGCTCTCGGCAACAGTCCTGCACCCTAGTCACCAAACTCTGCTCTCTGTAAGATCCTTATGAACTCCAGTCCTCTTCTCTCTGCAACGATTCTTGTCCATCACAGTCTCCAACATCTCCTCTCTGCAACAGTCCTTTTGCACTCCAGTCTCTAAACTCTGCTCTCTGTAAGATCTATCTGATCCCCAGCCTCAAACCTCTGCTCTCTGCAACGATTTTTCTGCACCCCAGTCTCCAAAGTCTGCTCTCTGTTACAGTCCTTCTGCACCCCAGTCTTCAAACTCTTCTTTCTGTAACCGTCTTCTGCATCTCAGTCTCCATCCTCTGCTCTATGCAACAGTTCTTCTTCACCCAAGTCTCCAACGTCTGCTCTCAAAATGTCCTTCTAAACCCTAGTCTCCAACCTCTGCTCTCTGTAACAGTCCTTCTACACCCCATTCTCCATACTCTGCTCACCCATATATACTTCTACACCCCAGTCTCCATCCTCTGCTCTCTGCAGCTTTTCTTTTGCAACCCAGTATCCAGCATCTGCTCTCTGCAATAGTCCTTCTCCACCTTAGTCTCCAAACTCTGCTCTCTGTAACAGTCCTTCTGGACCCCAATCTCCAACCTGTACTCTCTGCAACAGTCCTTCTACACCCCAGTCTCCACCCTCTGCTCTCAGCAAAAGTTTTTCTGCACCCCAGTCTCCAACCTCTTCTCTCTGTAACTATCCTTTTTCACCTCAGTCTCCAACCTCTTCTCTTTGCAAGGGTCTTTCTCAGCTCAGTCTCCAATCTCTACTCTCTGTAACAGTGCTTCTGCACCTCAGTCTCCAAACTCTGCTCTTTGTAAGATCTTTCTGAACCCTAGTCTTCAACATCTGCTCGCTGCAACAGTCCTTGTGCAATCCAGTATCCAACGTCTGCTCTCTGCAGCAGTCCTTTGGCACCCTAGTTATCAACATCAGCTCTCTTTTACAGTCCTTCTCCACACCAGTGTCCAAACTCTGCTCTCTGTAACAGTCCTCCTGTACTGCAGAATCCATCCTCTGCTCTCTGTAATGGTCTTTCTGCACCCCAGACTCCAATCTCTCCTTTCTGTATCAGTCCTTCAGCACCCCAGTCTCCAACCTCTGCTCTCTATTACAGTCCTTCTGCACCCCAGTCTCCAAAGTCCGCTATCTGCAACAGTCCTTCTGCACCCCAGTTTCCAACCTTTGCTCTCTGTAACAATCCTTCTGCACCTCAGTCTCCAAAATCTGTACTCTGCAACGTTACTTATGCACCTCCGTCTCCAAAATGTATTCTCTGTAACAGTCTTTCGGCACCTGATTCTTTAACCTCTGCTCTCTGTAGGATCCTTCTCCAACCCAGTCTCCAAACTCTGCTCTCTGTAAGAGTCCTTCTGCATAGCAGTCTCAAACCTCTGCTCTCTGCACCGATCCTTCTTCACCCCAGTCTCCAACCTCTGCTCTCAGCAACAGTCCTTCTGTACACCAGTCTCCAAAATCTGCTCTCTTCAACAGTCATTCAGCAACTCAGTCTAAAAACTCTTCTCTCTGCAACAATCTTTCTGCACCTCAGTCTACTACCTCTGCTCTCTGTAAGACCCTTCTGCAACCCAGTCTCCAAACTCTGCTCTCTGTAACAGTCCTTCTGCAGAAAAGTTTCCAACCTCTGCTCTCTGTAACAGGAATTTTACAACCCAGTCTCTAACCTCTGCTCTCTGTAACAGGCCTTCAGAACCCCAGTCTCCAACCTCGTCTCTCTGCAATGATTTTTCTCCACCCCAGTCTCCAACCTCTGCTCTCGGCAACAGTCCTGCACCCTAGTCACCAAACTCTGCTCTCTGTAAGATCCTTATGAACTCCTTTCTTCAACCTCTTCTCTCTGCAACGATTCTTGTCCATCACAGTCTCCAAAATATCCTCTCTGCAACAGTCCTTTTGCACTCCAGTCCCTAAACTCTGCTCTCTGTAAGATCTATCTGAACCCCAGTCTCCAACCTCTGCTCTCTGTAACAGTCCTTCTGCACACCAGTCTTCAAACTCTGATCTCTGTAACTGTTTTCCTGCACCTCAGTTTCCAAACTCTGCTCTCTGTAACAGTCCATCTTTACCTCAGTCACTAAAATCTGCTCACTGCAACGATCCATCTGGACCCCAGTCTCAAACTTCTGCACTTTGCAACAGTCTTTCTGCACCACAGTCTCCAAACTCTGCTCTCTATAAGATCTTTCTGCACTCCAGTTTTTATACTCTGGTCTCTGTAAAATTCCTTGTCCACCACAGTCTCCAACTTCTGTCCTCTGCAACAGTCCTGCTTCTTCCCAGTCTCTGAGATCTGCTCCCTGTAACAGTCCTTCTATACCGCAGTCTCCAACCTCTGCTCCCTGTAACGGTCCTTCTGCACCCCAATTTACAACCTCTGATTTCTGTAACAGTCTTTCTGCACCTCAGTCTGAAACCTCTACTCTCCACGATTCCTCTGCACGCCAGTTTTCAACCACTGCTCTTTGTAACAGTCCACCAGCACCTTAGTCTCCAACCTCTGCTATCTGTAAGATCCTTCTGCAACCCCGTCTTCAAAATCTACTCTCTTTACCAGTCCTTCTGCACCGCTCTCTCCAACCTCTGCTCTCCACAACAGTTCTTCTTCACCCCAGTCTCCAAACTCTGCTCTCTGCAACACTCCTTCGGCACCCTAGTTATCAACATCAGCTCTCTTTTACAGTCCTTCTCCACACCAGTGTCCAAACTCTGCTCTCTGTAACAGTCCTCCTGTACTGCAGAATCCATCCTCTGCTCTCTGTAATGGTCTTTCTGCATCCCAGACTCCAATATCTGATTTCTGTATAAGTCCTTCTGCACCCCAGTCTCCAACCTCTGCTCTCTATTACAGTCCTTCTGCACCCCAGTCTCCAAAGTCCGCTATCTGCAACAGTCCTTCTGCATCCCAGTCTCCAACCTTTGCTCTCTGTAACAATCCTTCTGCACCTCAGTCTCCAAAATCTGTACTCTGCAACGTTACTTCTGCACCTCAGTATTCAACATGTATTCTCTGTAACAGTCTTTCTGCACCTGATTCTTTAACCTCTGCTCTCTGCACCGATCCTTCTTAACCCCAGTCTCCAACATCTGCTCTCTGCAACAGTCCTTCTGCACACCAGTCTCCAACATCTGCTCTCTTCAACAGTCCTTCAGCAACTCAGTCTAAAAATTTTTCTCTCTGCAACGATCTTTCTGCACCTCAGTCTACTTCCTCTGCTCTCTGTAAGACCCTTCTGCAACCCAGTCTCCAAACTCTGCTCTCTGTAACACTCCTTCTACACCTCAGTCTCCAACCTGTGCTTTCTGTAACATTTTTTCTGCACCCCAGTCTCCAACCTCTGCTCTATGAATTGCAACCTCTGCACCCCAGTCTCCAACCTTGTTCTCTACATCAGTACTTTTGTACTGCAGTCTCCAACCTTTGTTCTCTGTAAGGGTCCTTTTGCAACCCAGTCTGCCACCTCTAATTTCTATATCAGTCCTTCTGCACCACAGTCTTCAAACTCTTCTCTCTGTAACCGTCATTCTGCACCTTACTCTGCAACCTCTTCTCTCTGAAAGAGTCCTTCTGCAACCAGTCTTCAAACTCTGGTCTCTTCAAGAGTCTTTCTGCACCCAGTCTCCATCCTCTGCTCTCTGCAACAGTCCTTCTCCACCCCAGTCACCAACCTCTGCTCTCTTTAACAGTCCTTCTGTACTGCAATCTCCAACCTCTGCTCTCGGTAAGGGTTCTTCTGCACCCAGGTCTCCTAACTCTGCTTTCTGTATCAGTCCTTCTGAACCACAGTCTCTAACCTGTGCTCTCTGTAACAGTCTTTCTGCACCTCATACTCCATCCTCTGCTCTCTGCTACAATCCTTAAGCGCCCCAATCTTTAACCTCTTGTCTCTGCCACAGTCCTTCCACAGCTCAGTGTCAAAACTCTGCTCCCTGTAAGATCCTTCTGAAACCCAGTCTCCAACCTCTACTTTCTGCAATGGTCCTTCTGTAAACCAGTCTCCAACCTCTGTTCTCTACAACAGTCATACTGCACCTCAGTCTCCAACATCTTCTCTCTGTAAGAGTCTTTCAGTCTCCAACCTCTGTTCTCTGTAAGGGTCCTTCTGCACCCCAGTCTTAAACCTTTGCTTTCGGTATCAGTACTTCTGCACTGCAGTCTCCAAACACTGCTCTCTCCAACGATCCTTCTGCACCTCAGTCTCAAACCTCTGCTCTCTCTAACAGTCCTTCTGTACCTCATTCTCCAACCTCTGCTCTCAGTAAGATTCTTTTGCAACCCAGTCTCCAAACTCTGAACTCTGTAACTGTCCTTCTGCACCCCAGTCTCCAAGAACTGCTCTCTGTAAACGGCCTTTTTCACCCCAGTCTTCAACCTTTTCTGTATTGTTGGTCGTTCAAAACCTTACACAGTACTTAATACATCATATTTCACAGTTTGATTCAAGCGGCTTATGAACTCCCTACTTTACCCCATATACAGATTGCTGTATCACATCAGTTACCCTTCCATTGATTGACATATTGCCTTTCTAGTGTCTGATGTATTCTGCTGTCTGTCCTATTCTCTACTATCCCCCCTCCCCTCCCCTCCCCTCCTCTTTTCTCTCTTTACCCCTTCTGCTGTAAATCATTTCTTCCATTTATATTATCTTGTCTTACCCCTCCTTTCCTCTTATATATCATTTTGTATAACCCTGAGGATCGCCTTCCATTTCCATGCGATTTCTCTTCTCACTCCCTTTCCCTCCCACCTCTCATCCCTGTTTAATGTAAATCTTCTTCTCAAGCTCTTCGTCCCTACCCTGTCCTTGTTTACTCCCCTTATATCAAAGGGGTCATTTGGTATTTGTTATTTAAAGATTGACTAGCTTCACTTAGCATAATCTGCTCTAATGCCATCCATTTCCCTCCAAATCTATGATTTTGTCATTTTTTAATGCAGAGTAATACTCCATTGTGTATAAATGCCACATTTTTTTATCCATTCATCTATTGAAGGGCATCTAGGCTGATTCCATAATCTTGCTATAGTGAATTGTGCTGCTATGAACATCGATGTAGCAGTGTCCCTGTAGCATGCTCTTATTAGATCTTTAGGGAATAAACCAAGAAGTGGAATAGCTGGGTCAAATGGTGGTTCCATTCCCAGCTTTCCAAGAAATCTCCATACTGCTTTCCAAATCGGCTGCACCAATTTGCAGTCCCACCAGCCATGAACAAGAGTGCCCTTTTCCCCGCATCCTCTCCAGCACTTATTGTTGTTTGACTTCCTAATGGCTGCCAATCTTACTGGTGTGAGATGGTATCTTAGGGTAGTTTTGATTTGCATTTCTCTGATTGCTAGCGATAGTGAGCATTTTTTTCATGTACTTATTGATTGATTGTATGTCCTCCTCTGAGAATTATCTGTTCAGGTTCTTGGCCTATTTATGGATTGGGTTATTTGTTATCTTATTTTCTAATTTTTTGAGTTCTTTGTATATTCTGGTTATTAGGGCTCTATCTGAAGTGTGTGGATTAACGATTTGTTCCCAGGATGTAGGCTCCCTGTTTATCTCTCTTATTGTTTCTTTTGCTGAGAAATAACTTTTTACTTTGAGTAAGTCCCATTTGTTGATTCTAGTTGTTAACTCTTGCGCTATTGGTGTCCTATTGAAAAATTTACCCCTCTCCTCTTCCCTTATCTCCTCTCCTCTCCTCTCTCACTCTCTCTTAAAAAAAAAAAGACAACTGCCCAGGTAGAGTCACCATAGGGTCTTCAATTTAGGGAAAGCTAGTCTCCTCGGGGGAGGAGGGCTGCTTCTGACAGCAAAGAGGGTTAATGGAGATTTCAGGGTTCAAGGATCTGAGATTTGTCTAATTTCACTGGTATTTTGCCATTCTAATTAACAGGATCTCAATCATTTCCCCATTAATGTCCTAATTGACAAAAGAGAGACCTGGAGAAATTGTGGATTTATAATTTTCTTTGTACTTCTGCAATTTGGAGAATTGGATATTTTATTCTGATATTAACCTATATCAGTTTCCAGAGAGAAAATATTTCTCATGATCTGAACCTGACTTGAAGGAGGAATAAAATGCTTGAACCTATCATTTTATTTCTGTAAGTCTCCCACTCCAGTCAGTAACAGCAGTCTGTAGTCATGTTGTAATGTTCCTTCCCACCCTGAAGGTCGATTGTGTTATTTCAAAGCTCAGTTTTCCATAGACATTTGATTTCAGGCCATGATAACTTAAAGTCTCTGTTGGGTCATTGCACACCAGGAATTATCAGGTCTCCTTTTCCATGGGCTGTGATATTATCAACATATTCAATTCCCTCAGGTCAGACATCCAACCTACCTCCTCAGATCTGTTATCTAGAACCATCTCTGATGTAAACCACTATTGTGGTCAGTGCCACCGTGGTCAGGTAGGGATGAAAAATGACTCTTGATGTCTTAGGGTAGAGGAAGTTGACACAGAAAAAAGTTATAAAATGTTTGGGAGATCTGGAAGAAAAAAGGAAAATAGGACAGGTGACACCACCCCATATATGGAAACCCTAAAATCCCTGGAAAGAGACACTCATTCCAAGCTACTGTGATCCACATTCAGGAACAGCTGTCTAGGAGCATGCACACACAGCTCCTGGCACCAAGGAGATTAGTTTCTGCCTCTACAGGGCTGTTTTGCTGCTGCTGCTATGGGATCAAAAAAAACCCGCTTTCTTCATTTCCTTTTTTCCTCTCCACCTAGTGTTTGGCTGATCTTGACAGAAACTCCGAAAATAGAGGCCTTCAAGTAGGGGAGTGTGGGAAATGAGGTTCTCATACTTTGTGTCCCTCTGGTGTGGGAAGAACACAGAAAGACAGAGATGGTGCTGAACACCCACACAAGGTGTCCGACACACTTGAACCTGAAACTGGAAAAAGGGTGTTTGTGAAAAGAGAGGAGAGAAAGGAGTCTCAGAGATTTTAAAAGCGGGAGTTGGAGTTGAAGCTCCAGATACAGACTCTCTAACCAGGTGCCTACAAGTCCCTGGGAGGCATCTTTTTCAGATGACTGTATACTGCAGTTTGAAGATTGGTCTAGACTTTGATCATGCAAAGGGATGCACACCCTCCAGTCAGCTTCCCCAGGGCACTCTGGACCTCGTTGCTTCTCAGGCTGTGAATGACGGGGCTCAACAGGGGGCTCACCACACAGAAGAGCACAGAGACCAGGGTGTCCTTGTCCAGACTTCTTTGGGCCTGTCATAGTGGAAGTTGGCTGTCCCATAGAAGACCACCATGACAGTGAGGAGGGACGCACAGGTGGAGAAGGCCTTCCTCCTGCCCTGGGCACAGGGAATCCCCAGGTTGGCCACCATGATGAGTGCATAGGAGCCTGCAGTAAAGAGTCAGGGGCTCAGGGCCATGGTGGCACTGACAACGTGGAGCCCAGACTCGTTGACAGAGGTGTCTGAGCAGGAGAGCTTCAGGAGCAATGGGGTGTCACAGAGAAAGTGGCTGAACTGGTGGGGCCCACACAGAGTGAGTGTGATGGCCAGCACCTTGTGTGTGACCAAATTCACCAGCCCACACAGCAAGGACCCAGTCACCAGTCCAACACAGACCTTCACACTCATGATGACTGGGTACTGAGGAGGACGGCAGGCGGCCACACAGCAGTCATACTGGCCAAACAGCCAGTAAGAAGCCATCTGTGCCAGCACTTGTCACCAAGAAGATCTGGGAAAGGCAGCCCTCATAAGAAATGGCCTTTTTCTCCCAGAAAAAGTTCACCAGCAGTACTGGGAGGGTGGTGGATGTTTAGCAGAGGTCCAAGAAGATCAAATTGCTGAGGAAAAAGTACATTGGAGTGTGGAGAGCAGGACTGACCCTGGTGGCCACTATTATGAGCATGTTCCCCAGAAGAGTGGTCAGGTAAATGACCAGAAAGAGCAGAAAGAACCAGCCCCGTAGGTTGAAGTTGTTGGAATATCCCAAGAAGATGAATTCAGTGACAAATGATTGATTACTCATTTCCAATGGTATCATAGCTACAAAACAGAGAAAAAGAGACCATGACGAGAATGGACTGAGAGCACCCCAAACAGGCTTGTTAATCTGCAGCAACATGGCAAATAATATTGTATACAGAGATGCCTGGACTCTGGAAAGAGACGTATAGGAGTGACTTTAGAGAGAGCATAACTTCTCACAGACTTTTGCATGGGTGCTCTTTTGTAAGAATAAATGGAGACTTGATCAACCAGCTATCAAACACACAACCAGCTATCAAACCCTGTGTCTCATTGAATCTGCAGTATCTCCTTCCTAACACTGTGCTTCACTGTGATGAATTCTTTTTTTGTATGTCTGTTATTTCAAGTAATAAGTTTTCATTGTGGAAAAATGAAGAAAATGCAGAACGTTATTCAGAAGAATAGAACTGGTCACATAATCAAAGCTCTCTTTGCATTCATCCCATTCTACCTCTATCTATCTTTAAAATATCCAAAGCAAAATTTCCCAATATTTTTGTACTCTATTTAGTTGTTTGCCTTGTAATCTTAATTTCCTAACATGAAATTAAGTTAATATCTCCCTTTTTATTGAACATAGAAACCTTCCATTCCATTTACTATCATAAATATTGGAATAGAAGCTTTCATACATACGTATCTGTGATCATTTCTGATTATTTTTTAAAAGTAAAATTATAAGTCACCTGCTTTTAAATACATTGATCTATTTTTTCAGTAGAAACTTTTATTTTTTTAAGTTTTATAAGATACAAGAAATTTTGACAAATTATATATACTTAGGTATTTTTCTTCTTTTGTCAAATATTACATTTCCTAAAAAAAATGATTGATACAATTACTGATTTTCTATCATGTTACCCATGCTAATCCGTGATCCATTGTTTTGAACTAAAATTTCTGTTTCTTTTCAATCTTAAATGAAAAATATTATAGTAAAACAGTAAGTTCTTGGTCCAGATAGATGTGGATTGAAATCCATCTGTTGTTTACTAGGTGTTGTTTTTTAAAAAGTCAACTCATCTCTATTCCTCAGTTTGTTCCTTCCTTAGGATATTAATGATGTCTATTTCAAAACTGCTGAAAAAAGTTTTTAGATAATATAAGCTATGTGTCTGGCACATTACATTTACTCAATGCCTTTTATCAAGTTAGAAAATGTCTATGCATTTTTTACCAGTAGTTTTTTTTTTTTTTTTTTTGGTGTATGTGTGCTGGGTTTTGAATTCAGAGCCTTATGCATACTAAGCATGCACTCTACCACTGGACTTTGCCTCTTGTTTCATTTAGTTCTAGTTTTTATCATAAATAGATATTGAATTTTCTTATTTTCTCTGCATCTATTTAAATTATATATGTTTTTTTTTTCTTATTTAGTCTTTTACTATGGAAATTCGGTTGATTGAATTTTTGAATATTGAACCAGCCTTGAATTCTGGGATTGATCTCAATTAACTGTAAGGTTATCCTTATTTTATATGGCTGAGTTCAATTTGGTAATATTGTTCCCTGCTTGGTTTTGTGTATTCTATTTTCGCTGTTCTCCAGAGATAATCTATTTCTTGAAGAATTCTCAGCTATATTCTACTGTTATTTTCAGTCAATGCATGTTAGTGGACTAGTGGGAAACAGAGAAGGGATTTCTGATGTTTCCAGGAAGCCCTGCCTTAGGTACTGTAAACTCAGTCACAGGGATATGGCCTTCACAGTGACCCACTTTCTAGCAATATGGCTGAGCCTAGTTCTTATTTTTCCTGACTTTAGACATTTCGGACTGTTCCTTTCCATAGCTGCAAAGGTTTTCCGTTGAGTGTCCTAATGTAACAGTTTCTGTTACTCTTGCCCCTGAAGATTACAACTTTTGTTCTATGCAAATAATCAGGAAATGGGTCTGGGAGGAGTTTTGGCTGCTATTGCTGCTCTTTGTCCCTCCACCTATCCAAGAAATGATACGTTAAAGAGACTTTCTCATAATACTTCCCTATCTTCCTGGGAGCATTTGGTTGAATCCATGGAGAAAAAGAAAAAATACAAACATCTTATGTCTATAGCCCTCTGGGTCCTTATGCTCTTAAACCAGTCTATACTTAGTCTTTAGCAATCTATTAACTATTTTTTATTTGAGTTTTTTTTTTATAAATAAACTCCTATGTATCTAGAGGGTTCTCCCATAGTTAAAAAATGCCTGGATTAATTTGGTTGCTTATCTCTCCCCAGACTTTGGTTAGTTGTTTGCCTTATAATCTTCATCCCTAATAAAGTCAAGGAAAGTCATTAATTTGCATTTTGTTCTGCTCTTTTTGGTTATTATAATGATGAAAACAACATGCTTTCTAGGTATTTCGATAGATACTCAAGGTGAAATTTGAAGTCTATACACTTACTTTTCAAATATATTTAGTAATTTCTAATTTAGTTAAATATGTAGTTATTCTATTCAAAACAATCCCATTCCTAGCATATTTCCAAGAAAATTAATGCACAGTTCACAAAAATTTTTGTCTAAAAATTCATAATAACTCAAATAAATATTACGCCTTCAGCAGAAGGACAGAAGACAAATCACGGTATATCATGTAGTGGAATAATTCAATTACTTTAGAAACACAAATACTGGAACATTAATAACATTGAAAAATGTAAAAAAAAATTCTGAGTGAAAGAAGCCAGATAAAAAATATATACTGTATGTTTCCTTTAAATAAAGTTCAAATATTAGCAAAACAGCTATAATGGTCAAGTAATAATGGTGTTCTTTTTTTTTTTTTTTTGGAGCTCAGGGGTGATATCAGTTGAAGCATGAAGGAATTTTCTAAAGTGATGGAAATGTTTTGTATCCTGATTTTTGGTAGTCTATATATATGTAAAATATTATAAACCTGTACACTTTAGATCTGTGCATTCTTTGAGTACAAATTATAGTTCAATTTTTTAAAATAACCTTATTTTAAAAATAAGTAATTAATGGGGAAGAGTGGTACCTGCCTGTAATCCCAGGTACTTGGGAGACTAAGGCAGGAGGATCATAAATTTGAAACTCTTCAAGGCCCCCCGCCACAAATAATTAAAAAGGCTGGGGATATAGCTTCATGGTAGAGTGCCACTGGGTTCAATCCCCAGTACTTCAGTAAGTAAGTAAGTAAGTAAGTAAGTAAGTAAGTAAGTACATTGATAAATAGAAGTGAAAGCATTTTTTAAAGATGATTTTTAACTCAGGATTGGTTGGAACCACGTCTAAATATTTTTATAGGTCTCTAAGAGGTTAAGTATTTTCTCCCATTTTTTGCATTTCTCTACTTCTTTTTTACCACCGTGATAGTCCAGTACATATCACATTTTACAAGTGACATCAGTTGTTTTCTGATCACAATCTGTTTGAAGCAGTGAATGTGATTGGTGGGTGCATTCGGTCTGTATCACAGATACAAAGCCTTGCTCACCATGATGGATGGGCATGTGCATGTGTGTGTGTATGTGTGTGTGTGTGTGTGTGTGTGTGTGTGTGTGTGTGTGTGTTATTGGTTGTGGGATTGATCTTGACTGAGAACACTGTCTTATAGTTAGTGGGATGGCAAGTTGGCATCTCAGGCAACATTGATGGCAGAAATCTCAAAGAATATAGCAGAAATCTGCCATCTAAGGCGCAGCAAGCTCAGAACACTTGGTTATCCTAATTGCTATAAATGGAAAGACCCTCACTATTGAGCTTCTCTGAGAGCTGCATCACACTGGGGCGGAAGGAGGGATCCCATTTCCATGGAGATTTACCCTGTTTCTATGGAGACCCCAGCTAGGCTCAAGGGGCTGGTGGGATAGTACCAGTGGATGCTGCCAAGCCCTGGGTCATTCTGAGGAGCCTGCTACTTCAAGGGAGGTGGCAGGGTATCAGCCTATGGGGCCGGGACTAGGCTCTGTGAAGTTGTGTCAGTCCTGATTTCTAAGCAAGGTACTTGGCAATAGAAACCTCGGAAATCGTTTCACCCCCCACCAAGCCATGGGTGAGAGAGCCCAGGTGTGTCTCTGGAAGCCAGGCTTGGGTATGAGAATGGACATCAATCATTGCAGAGTATCAACAATAAGGCCCCATAAATCTCTTTCAGGTGAGTGCAGATTGAAAACAGGGACATCTGGAGGGAGATAGACTGGGTTTTAGAAAATCAACAGATCTCTAGGTCTAGAACACGCAGATAGACCCACTCATGGAATTGTGCGTGTAAGTCCAAGAAGCAGGGGTCAATAACTGTGAAACCTGGTTCCCCAGGTTTTAACACACCTGTTTAGTTCAAAAGAGTGATCTGAGTGCGAAAACAAGATCAAAATGAAGTGCTCTGTATCTGAAGACGTGCTGTGTTGAAGGTGGGAGAAAATCTCTGAAGCCCTCATGGAGAAGGATATGGAGAACTTTAAAGTGCTAGTTGAAGAGGACACGGTATAGACAACAAATCAGTTTGGGCAGGCTGGCTAGCTGGTGAAATCACTCAGGAAAACAGGAATATGTGAGGAATAGCAGATGTAGAGGAGGCTTTGGTGGATTTGATTTGAGTAATGTTGAATGTGAGTTATCTGTGGGATAATCACGTGGAAATGCCCTTCACAGACAGCCTAGAACTGCAGGTGTGGATTTGGGAGTCATTGTCTTGAAGGCAACTGTTACAGCAAAGGGTGAATATGAAATACCCTAGGAGAATAGAGAAAGCAGAGAAGGAAATAGAGAAAGTAGGGATTCTTGTGATACTTGGAGTTCACGAAAATTGTAGTAAAAGTTTATCCAGAAATGACTAAAAACACCACACTATCTAGGTCAGTTGTAGGTATCGCTTTCTCTAAATAATTTCCCTAAACAAGAGGTTACCTTATTAGCATTGATTTACAATAAATCAACTTTGAAATGGAGCTGGAAGCTACATGTACTTTACATTTCTTATGTTCTCTGTTTTCTCTATCAACTACCTGGATGAACTTAAAGTCATTTAGAAATCAGTGACATGTACTTTCTTTTAACTCCCCGTATCAAAAAGATCAATATGACAATCTCTTTTATAGGTAGATATCTAGATGTTTTCAGAAAAAGAAATAAAATTCCACATAGAAGGCAGTTCCAGCACATTTTACTATGGGAAATTGGTACATGGTCTGTGGATGTGTAAAAGGGAAAACTACATGTAAATGTTCAGGGATTTAAAAATACAATATCTGAAGTTGTGCATACTGCTATTGTAAAGGTCTTAAATATAAAGGTCAGTTCAGGAGGGACAATTTCATGGGGCATTAAAAAAATCTCCCAATGTATGTTTATATAATTTTATCTACATATAAGTTTTTCCTTGGTTTTACTGGCTTATTTTTTTAGGTAACGGGTGTGGAGTAGGGTGAAGGACGATACCCAAACAGTTTTCCTTATCCTCTATGCTCTTTATTAATGTAGGACATTAGATTGAATCATCATCATTGTCACCATTAGAATCCATTATTAACAATCATAACTCATGAATGACACTTTGTGACACAATATGTACTTGCTACTTAGAATTTATATAATGCAGGATAGGAATTAGATCAACTTAATAGTAAACTCTCTGCTCTGCAATAATAATAAACATAATCATCATAAACATCTAGGGCATATTTTATAGAAAAATAATTTGAGTGTGAGTCTTCTTAGATTGCTTCAATACACATAAATACCTGACTTTAAAAACCTTGTTTAATGTAGTTTAAAAGTGGCATGTTTTCTTTATAAATTAGATTGAATTTCGAATAACCCATTCTATCAAAACTCAGTGAATTTCTTTGAAAAGATGAATTTTTACATACCTGAATCCAATCAGGATTTTTCAAATTGAGTAACGAATAGAGACACACATTAGATAAAAATACCTAACACTTATTAAATGCCTATAAGACTTTTACTTGCATTAACTTATTTCGTTTACACAACAAGCTATAAGATAACCTATTATCCCCATTTTACAGAAAAAAGAATTGAAATTAATGCACAATATATTATTGCAAGTAGGGAAATATCAATGAATCCCTTTAATTTGCATAATGTACATTAATTTGTACATTTAATATGTATTAACAATTATGATTTAAGAAACAAAAAAATTGACTCAGAAAATTTATCATGTAATAACTATTATTTGTAGTGATACTTTGTTACCTGATGATAATACCATACATGAGTAAACTGTGTTATTATCTTCAATGACCAGACATTCTTGTGTTTGGTTCTAATAATTCATTGCACATGATTAATAGGCCAACACAGCTTTCATTAAAATTCCAAATCTCAGGGCCTTAAGAAGCTTAAAGTATTTAAATTTCCATAGAAAGTCGGTGCTTCAGTTAAGCACAACTAATTTTAAAATCTAAATATAAAAAAATAAAATAAATAAGTCTAGAGTCTTAAAAGAAGATTTTTTTTTTTGGTTTGCCAATAAGTGAAATGTTTTCCTGACTAAATTTAGAGATTCATTTCCTCAAATGAAAAAAAAAATGGGCATGACCAAAACTAGGAAGAATGGTGTGATCATGAAAACCCTTATGCACATCAGCACATCAGGGAAACAATGATTCCTATTTGATCTCAATAGCACAAGCAATGATTAAAATTTTTAAATCCAATTTTCATGTTCCCCAGTAAATTGCTTAAAACACACAAACACACACACACACACACACACACACACACACACACTCACACAGTACAACGTCAATTTATTCAGAAAAATATCTCAATGATTTCAGGTGCTTGTTGCAATGTGAATTTATTACTGTGAAATCTATGAGCTATCTGGCCTGGCCCAGAGTTGTCTTCATATCCTTCTGTGTGGTGTGGGTGCTTGGAGCCGAGGGAAAGATCAGAGGTCATTGTACAGAAAAGTTGGACTCTGTCAGTAAGTTCCAAGTGTTCCCAGTGATGCTGGTCCAAGGACACACTTTGGGGGAGGCTGGGCTCTTTCACCTAACATGCACGGATGCCCTTACCCCTAACTGGTATGTTTAAAATCTTAAAAAATTCACCAGGAAAAAGCCTCCCTCCTGTCTTGAAGATTCAGCACACAATTCAGCATTTAACTTCTCTTTCAGTTCTGTTTTTTTGGGGCCGGGGTGTGGGGGGCAGTTACCGGAGATTGAACTCAGGGGCTTGAACACTGAGCCACATCCCCAGGCCTATTTTATATTTTATTTAGAGACAGGGTCTCACTGAGTTTCTTGGTGACTTGTTTTTGCTGAGGCTGTCTTCGAACTCACTATCCTCCTGCCTCAGCCTCCTGAGCTGCTGGGTTACAGTCGTGCACCACTGTGCCAGCTCTTTCAGTTCTTTTTATTTCACCTGTGCTTCTTCTAGCATAAAGGGGAAAGGGAAGACAAATTATTACCTCTTACGATATGTCGGAGGATTCTAGTTATAAAATTCTTCAAAATATATAATTCTGTTTTCCATTTAGGATTTTAAAATTTCTTCCCTTTGTAGTGGTTAGTTTCAATTCAAACCAATTTTGTTCCTATAGAGGGTCTAAATTAGTCCTAAGCCAGATCTACTAAGAAACTCAAAGAGGATAAGATCTGATCGCTGTCCTGCTGTGCCCCTCCCCTGACTCAGGCAATGGCAAGGCCCTACTGAGGTGGATGGCGCAAGGCGTCCATCCTTTGGAGGAGCGCAGTATGTTTCTGGGAATGGGCTGATTTGTTTTTGTATTCCTTTAATAAGTATAGTTTTGATTTCTCATATGACCATTAAGTCTAAAGGAAAAATCATGACTTTCCCAATTAATGCAACTACTTCTAAAGCATAGATCTGTTTGCTCTAAATGCAATGATTCAGCTGTGGAGTGTAAATTGTTAATGTCTAAAGAAAAACTCCCTGTATTCCTGTCAAGGAAGTTTTTGAGAAATTAAATTAAAATCTAGAGAAGGAAAATTAATGTTAAGAAGATAGATTAGTGCTTAGTACTGGGCAACTTGTTCTTGTTCCTGTGCACAATGGTTTGTGCTCTTACTTTTGTTTGATTACAAGTAATAACAAATCAACTACTTGCCATAACCATGGCACCGGTTCCAGTCAGTAAGTCAAGAAAGAATAGTCAAGGTATAGGCCAATAGTTTGGGACATTTGTAACTATTATTAAAAGTTAACTAAGCAGAAACAGCTCAAAGCAAAATTCGAACTGAAAGTACAAATGCTTGCTTATGCATAAGCCAAGATACATTCTTCTATTCTAAATGTAGCTACGTAATATATTGTTTTGTTTGAATAATGATTCCTGTTTTGTAACCACAAAGTAATGTAAGCCTGCCAAAATGAAAAGTATATATGATCAACTTCACATTAAAGATTGGGATCAACACCTTCACTTTGGTGTCTGTGTTGTTTCTCCACCCCCTCTTTCGCTGATTCCTCACCATCCGTTCATCTCCTGAGACCCCCTGTTGGAGCTAGTCCCCGACACTGTCCTTCAACCATCTTACAATCTAATGGGAAGATGAACTCAATATGTGCAGGAAACTTGGTAACAATTCTATGTAATCTTCAAATTATCATTATTTTCCCTTAGTGTTTGCTTGGGCAGCTCTGGGAATGGAGCACTTAATACTTGTCAAAGCCCCTCATTTTATCTTGAATATGCACTCCTCCACGTCCTAGTTGGGCCTCTCAGTTGTGTTCTAAACACTAGAGCAACACCTTGTGTAAATGTGCACTCAGTAAAGATTTGAAGAATGAAGAAGGTCTGTCAAGTACATCCATGGAGCAGAGTTTTTAAAAGATTCTTTAAAGACGGTACTGTCTGGTACCTAAAAGATCTAACAGAGACTTGACAGAGGCAAGAGGACATTTCTGTTCAGTGGTTCTGGTGCAGATATCTTGCTGAGAAAAATAAAGCCTCTGTGAGCATAAGTGAGGCAGCATAGCCCAGCGGCTTCTGAGGAACTCAGTGTCTCCTGTCTCCTAAACATATCCCTTATGGAGACCATCGGCTCAGTTCCCACAGAACAAGCAGCTCTGCATCTTTCTTTCCCAATCAGTCATCTCAAATTCAGGTGAACGAGAATGAAGTCACTTATGAGTGACCCCAAAATATAATATTTTTAAAGGAGGGGGGTTGTGTATGAAGTAGATTACTCACAAGCTTCAGGGATTAATTACAGTTAATAAATTGCTTGCAACTCCCCTCCCCAAGCATCCATGTGTTGTAAGATAAAGATGAAAACCCCTAGTTAGTGAATGAATACGTTTCTAAACATAACTTCTTCTACAATAATGATTTTTATTTAAACAGATATTTTTGTAGGTCTATTGTTATGCTATATTGTATCATAATGGGAATGTGTCACTATACTTTCTACCTAAAAATTAATCCTTTTTGTCCTGCTCATCAAAAGCAGAGGATTAACACTTAGCATTATCTATTGTTTACCATAAGTAATTTTCCACACACATCATCTCATTTAAGGAATTTTGCATTCCAGGTTTTCTGGTCATGTTTTGCGTTTTCTTCTAGTACTTGAGGCATCATGCTAAATCCCTCAGGTTTTGTGATAACCTCTGAAGTTATTTCTACTCTGGCAATACAAGTAGTATTGTGGAAACTTAGACACACATAGAAAAGGTGCTACGATAGGTCATTACATAAATGCCATCAAAATGGTCATGAAAATATGTACAATATTCTCATATGTTTTTCAGGTGTAGGTGCATCCTGATTCTGGGATAGTGTTTTTGAAAATTGTGATGGTACATACACTATTTACCAGCAACTCTCACAGAGAGGCGTAGATTTCTGGATTTGGTGTGGCCCTTGCTGCTCTCCATACTAGCACCTGGGCTGCAAAGAAAGCTCTTGGTAAAACTAGCCATTGGTCTCCATTCACCACAAAACGGACCTGTTATTCTGAAAGTTACCTGTCGCATATCTGTGGCCTCATGAAGGAGTCAAAATCTTCTGATCTCTCACAATTCATTTTCCTGTGATGGACATTTATAGAGGTCTTGGTCCGACCTGTTGGGAATATGCATCGAGCCTTTCCTCTGCAGCTGCTCTGGGACTCCTCAGTGTGCAAACACAACTCAAGGGCAACGGCTTGAGTTCAACTGCAACAATGGAGAGCAGTTAATTTGCTGTTGGATTCATTAATGTCTTGGCAATCACCTGTTCCCAGCATGAAGGGAGAAGATCAGCATCCTCTCTCTTCTGGGATGTGGGTGAGCGAAGTTCAGAGTGAGATTTCTGCTAAGAAGTTGTGGGTGGCTAAAACCTCAAGACTGCATTCTCTTCCCGCTAGGGAGAGAAGGGGTCAGGGTGGGTGTACACTTATTGGGATGGATTTCGCACAGCATATGAAATTTTTCCTTCATGTTACATACTTTGGCAGATGGAAAGATATCAGAAGCCAGAATATTAAAAGCATCCCCACTATCTTCAGCTGATCCACTCCTGCTAAGGGCTGATCCCTTACCAAACCCTGTATTACTTCGTGCCCCTTAATTTTATGATCCTGCTAATGCTCATGACCTGGTGAAGAAATTGTTTGCTATGGAGTTTAAAAGTAGGGGGAAAAAAAAGAGTCATCAAACAGCTCTTTCGAGCACAGATGGAGAGAAGACAACAAGCTTGAAAGTCTTATAGTATTTTACTGCACAAAGATAAAAATAAAAGTATTAGATAAAGAGGTAAGTCTCTAAAACTTAAAATTTCCCATAATACAACGGGGTTTTCTGTCACGACCCATTGCCAGTAAGGAAGACGCAACTCGGGAATCTTCTTTCAGCGGTTTATTCAGGCCCTTGATATTTCTTCTACTGAATCCTCGGATGCCCCTCCCACCCTTAATATAGCATCTCAAGCCCCAATGCGAAGCTGCCACGTGGAACTTTCTCATAGGGTGCTGAAAAACCATGCGCCAACTCTCCCAAATAAAGAGTTGTTTGTCACATACCACAGCGGATTCAGCGCCATCTTGTAATGGCGACCATAATCTGCATAAGCGGCAGAGGCGGCTCACCACAGTTCCCCCTTTCTGTTTTTTTAAAACAATACAGGCGAGAGTAGAGGTCCTATCCCACTGTGCAGAAGTGGCTGCATAGTATGGCTCAGTCCTAAGGAGGGCCCTTCCCTAGACCTGACTCCATATCAGCCGACGCCTTTTTTCTTGGGATGGGGCGTCGACGCGTCAAACCCGCATGCAATAGGACATGCTCTCCTTGAGGTCCGGGTCCACTGCGGGATCACTCAAGTGCAGTGCCTTGCCTGGCATCCTGTATCGTGATGATGGTGAACAAAAGGGGACAGCTGGGTCTACCTCTGTAGGACAACCACAATTAAGTTGGCGACACCCTGAGAGAAAGGCACTGGCTTTAAAGCCATAGCTAAAAACCAGTGTGGAAACCCTTCTGCGTGCAATGGCAACAAGACCTGCAGAATGCAAGGGCTTTCCAGCACTAGAAGAAAGACAAAAGAAGGACATGTCGAACCCAGTGCAATGTTAGAATAACTTGGGGTGCAACGACCATGTCAAAGGCACTAGTGTGGAAACCCATCTGCGTGCAATGGCAGCAAGGCCAGCAGAGTGCAAGGGCTTTCCAACACTAAGAGAATAACAAGGAAAGACATGTCAATCCCAGTGAAATGTTACAATAACTTGGGGTGCAATGACCATGTCAAAGATTTACTGTTTAAGAAGCGCAAGCCAGACTTGAGGTGAGTTGCCATTTTCTAAAGATGCAAGAGCTTATATGATCATAGCCTTATCGTGAGTACTGCGGGCCTTGAGACGACAGAGAAACCACATACAAAGGATCACACCAAAGCAACACATTGTACCAAAAATGCCTACTCCCACCTACTCTTTAAAAAAGGAAAAAGCAGAAGATATCCAATTAGTGAATTGACCCAAAGTCACGGGATCAACACTGGTGTTATTCAAGACAGCTATCTGAGTCAGTTGAGACTGGATCATGTCTTCCACCGTTATGGACCAATTCCCGGCCAAATAGTCACTGGTGATGCGGGAAGCATTCCTGGAATCATTAAATCTAACAGAGGTTATACATAAATGCGCACATTGGTCAATGCAACCGAAAGGTACCAGGTCAGACAATTCTTCTATCTGAGCTTGAAGCATATCTATTCTTTGGTTAGCAGCTAAAATCCCTGACAAAATATGTTGATTAACTTTATTTTGAGATTCAAGTATGGTGGAAGTTTGTTGAACAACTTCATTAACAGTGACAGCAGTTTGCACCTGGCTGGCCATGGCTACTCCGGCCGTAACTGCTGCAGCAGCAGCAAGGCCTGCATTAGTTAATGGCCCACATATCTCTCTACAGACATTCATCCAAGCCTCTATGCCTTTGTTTTTATAAGGAGTAATAGCTGCATCACATTCTTTAGTACACTGTTCAAAGACCAATTGTTTAATCAAGGGCATGGCCCTATCGGGATCGCCAAAAATTTTTGCTGCAGCATTCACCATCCTAGCAACAAAGTCTGAGATCTGTATTGACTGTTCTCAAAACTTGAGAATGAAAAGTCCTACCGGAGCCTTGGACTCCACCCACATACGGGGCCGGAACTACTGGAGGCGTGGGGAAGGGTGGAGCAGCATCAAGTACTGGCTCCTCCTCTTCCCCAGAACTGGATTTATTACCCTTCTCACAACAGGCTTTTACATCTGTTGTTTCCCATTTTTTCTTTTTTATCTTAGTCTTACGTAATTGTTGTAATAACTTGTCCAATTCCTCAGAACTGTCCGAGCTACTTGTGTCCTTGGCAGTTTTTAACTCAGTCAAGTCCGGATAGAGCCTTCTTCTCTGTTTAACTTCAGACTCCCTTGTCTCTTCACCACTCTTACTCCTAATACTTTCTGCTACCTCGCTATGTGACCCCTCCGATTTTTCTTCATGCAATTGCTCAAGAACGGCCTGACCCTCGCTCACAGCTTTCTGGCATTTACCATCCATTATACACCCCCTCACTAATTTCCAAAGCGGAATGGTACCGCCCTTTAAAGTTCCTTGTTTGTAAGCGAAATCCAGATCTTTCCCTAATTTGTCCCAACTGGGAATCGTGAGACTCCCTGAAAAAGCAAAACAAGGAGCTACAGGGTCAGTCTCTTCTAAAAACCCCTGTAATGTGCTCTGCTTCACTTTAAGTCCCTTAGAACGCAGTAACCCGTCCAAGGCCAGCAAAATTGGGCTTGAGGAAGTAGCACCCATACTGTTCCAAGCAGTGTAAAAAAAGTGAAAGTATAAAACCCCGCTCTCTACTTATTTACAGAGGAGTGTCTTATTTTATTATTTTTCCCCGCTCTCTCTTTATCTAAAGAGGAGCGTATTATTTATTACTTTTTCCCCGCTCTCTCTTTATCTACAGAGGAGCTGCACCGCTTGATCGCAGATCCCACTTACCTGGGACTAACTGGTGAACCACCCCTGATCACTGAATGTTCTGGTTCCTGGGTTTCGGCACCACTTGTAGGGACCGCTTGCCCGCAAGGAAGACGAAACTCGGGAACCTTCTTTCAGCGGTTTCTTCAGGCCCTTGATATTTCTTCTACTGAATCCTCGGATGCCCCTCCCAGCCTTAATATAGCATCTCAAGCCCCAATGCGAAGCTGCCACGTGGAACTTTCTCATAGGGTGCTGAAAAACCATGCGCCAACTCTCGCGAATAAGGAGTTGTTTGTCACATACCACAGCAGAGTCAGCGCCATCTTGTAATGGCGACCATAATCTGCATAAGCGGCAGAGGCGGCTAACCACAGTTTTCCTCATGCTTAGGAGAGACACATTAACAGTACTCCTAAAAGATCTTAGAATGATTAGCCATCAGGGAAAGGAAAAG
Organism: Ictidomys tridecemlineatus; assembly: GCF_052094955.1. Lineage (NCBI taxonomy): Eukaryota > Metazoa > Chordata > Mammalia > Rodentia > Sciuridae > Ictidomys > Ictidomys tridecemlineatus. The sequence goes on along the minus strand of NW_027522492.1, from coordinate 19,836 downwards.
CTAAAGCACATTTTATGAAGCACTTCACACATTCCAGGGTCCTCACAATAAAATGAATGATAATGATGTGTTGTTAAGGGAGTGAGGAAATCAGAAGCTTTATTCACCACTCTTAATAATAAGGTAAGCTGGTTCCACTAGTCTGGAAAATGATCTGGAACTTCTTCAGAAAGTTAAATATGGAGTTAACGATCCACATCTTCCACTCATACTTACAAACTCAAGATAAATAAAAAAGTTGTCCACCAATGAGTTGTACATGAATGTTCATATAATGTTCTTATTATATATAATGTTCATATTATATATAATACGAATTTTATTCATATTAGTCAAAAAGTGAAAATGACCAGGCATGTCTGTAATCTATCTACTCAGGAAACTGAGGCAGGAGGATCACAAATTCAGGGACAACCTGGGCAAATTTGCAAGACCCTGTCTCAAAACAAAATTTTGAAAAGGGTTGGGCTTTGGCTTAGTGGTAGAACATTGTTTAGTGTGCAGGAGGCTCCGGGTTCAATCTGCAGTATGACATCCACACAGACACAACGTAAAAATTACTATCCAGTGGTAAATGAACAAAGAAATGTGGCATTTTCATAAGATGGAAATCAGACGCAATAAGGAGGAATAAACTAAAATACTAATACAAGCTACAATATAACTGAAAATTGCAAACATCCTAAGTGAAAGAAGTCAGATCCAAAAGGCGTATATGGTATTACTACATTAAAAATATCCACCAAAACTCGAGTGTATACGTAGGTCTTTCCACATGTGAAGGAGAAACACAGAAATGGTGTTTACTTAAAACTTAGAATCAAGATCCATTAGGAAAATGCAAGTCAAAGTCACATTGCACATAGCACTTCACATTCACTAGTGTTGGCTAGAGCTGCAATATCGGGGAAAAGGATACTGACTCCTTTGGGTATAAGCTTTTTTTGGAGAGAAAAGTAATAAAAATATTCTGAAATACCTGTGGATTAGAGAACCCAGGTGAGGTCACAATGTGTCACATACTTAGCACAGTGTGCTTCCCCTGGTTGGAGGGGCACCACAGTGTTCATGAGACACTGTGTATGGAGAGAGCGCTCTTGTAATTGCTGCTGAAGAGTTCACATATTTCTACAACTAAGACATTTCCTAGAATGAAACCATCATCTAGTTCTAATCTCACTATACAGTCTGTCTCCCAGCAAGCTTCCTCAGGGCACTCTGGACCTCGTTGCTTCTCAGGCTGTGAATGATGGACTTTAACATGGGGGTCACCACACGGAAGAGCACAGAGACCAGGGTGTCCGTGTCTAGCCTTCTCTGGGCCTGTCATAGTGGAAGTTGGCTTTTCCATAGAAGTCCACCATGACAGTGAGAGAGGACTCACAGGTGGAGAAGGCCTTCCTCCTGCCCTGGGAAGAGGGAATCACCAGGAAGGCCGCCATGATGAGTGCGTAGGCACCTGCATTGAAGTGGCAGGGGCTCAGGCCCATGGTGGAACTGACAACGTGGAGCGCAGACTTGTTGACAGAGGTGTCTGAGCAGGAGAGCTTCAGGAGCAATGGGGTGTCACAGAGAAAGTGGCTGATCTGGTTGGGCCCACACAGAGTGAGTGTGATGGCCAGCACCGTGTGTGTGACCAAATTCACCAGCCCACACAGCCAGGACCCAGTCACCTGGCCAACACAGACCTTTACACTCATGATGACTGGGTACTGAGGAGGACGGCAGATGGCCACACAGCAGTCATACTGGCCACACAGCCAGTAAGACGCCTTCTGTGCAAGCACTTGTCACCAATAATAAGATCTGGGAAAGGCAGCCCTTATAAGAAATGGTTTTCTTCTCCCAGAAGAAGTTCACCAGCAGTACTGGGAGGGTGGTGGATGTGTAGCAGACGTCCAAGAAGCTCAAATTGCTGAGGAAAAAGTACATTGGAGTGTGGAGAGCAGGATTGACCCTAGTGGCCACTATTATGAGCATATTCCCCAGGAGAGTGGTCAGGTAAATGACCAGAAAGAGCAGGAAGAACCAGCCGTGTAGGTTGGAGTGGTTAGAAAATCCAAAAAGATGAATTCAGTGACAAATGATTGATTGCTTATTTCCAATGTTGTCAAAGCTACAAATCAGAGAAAAAGGAGACCATGATGAGAATGGACTGAGAGCACCCAAAACAGGCTTGTTAATCTGCAGCAACATGGCAAATAATATCAAATGAAAAGAAGCCTGGAGACTGATAACCTGTGGGACTGGTCTCAGGAAATCAGACCCATGGAGCCGCACACATTTGCAGAGGTGATGGTGGGTGGGAGTAACCAGAGAATTGCTTGAAGCCAACAGAAAGCCATTCGACCTCATCATGGTGTGAAGTCATTTCTCACTGTCTCAGTAATCTCTGTCTCCTGTTGTCCTTTTATGTAAACATAGGATTTTTGGAGAAGTTCATTTTCATTGCAAATGTTAAGAAAAAAATTTACAAAGCAGAGTCATCATCTGCAGAAGCAGTCAGTGTTGCCTTCAGTGTATTCCAATGTAGATTTTTTCTCATTTTACATCAATCTTGATCTCTGTGTTCGGAAAGGCAGAAGTTAACTATTCCTGTACAATTCTGAAATTATAAGGGCCAAAGCAAAATAGAGAAAAGAAGTTGATGAAGTGGGGTTGGACTTGCTATCTTAAGTATACAGGGAAGATCAGTGGAGTAGAAGGAAAATGAGAGGGCGGAGTGTTTTGGGAAGAGAGGAAATGTGAAAGGTCTTTACGCAGATCATGTTATGTACACATCGAAGTCTACCACAGGGGACTGCACCTTTATGTATATGTAGAAAGCACCAGTTAGAAATTAACAGATAAATGACCCGAATAAAGATCAGTAGAGAAAGTAGAATGGGGGCAGGAAGAAGAGGGAGATGGGGGTGGGGACTGAATGGAGTAAATCAGATTCCATGCACGTAGGATCTTTTCCAAATCAACCCAACTTCTATGGATAACTATTATTCTCTAATAAAAAATTTAAGAAGATGACATGATCCTATCAGCAAAGAGTGAGATTTGAATTTTTCTTGACCTATTTGTATACCTTTAATTTCTTTCTTTTGTCCAATGGCTCTGGTAATTTCAAGGATGAAATTGAATAAAAGTGGTGAAAGAGGGGGCACCCTGTCTTCTTCCAGTTTTTAGAGTGAATGCTTTTAACATTTCTTCACTTAGAATGATGCTGCCTTGGGTTTAGCATTGATAGCTTTTATAATGCTTTTACAAAGTTCCTTCTGTCCCTAGTGTTTCTACTGTTTTGACAGGTAGGGGTGCTATATTTTGTTAAATGCTTTTTCTGCATCTAATGAGATGCTCAATAAATTCACATATCTTTTAAATAAACTTAATCTCTCCCCTTTGGCTAAACATTCAGATCATCTCCAGTTCTATAAATATTTTAATGAACATGTTCCTACATAAACATATGTGACCATTTCGAATTATCTCTTCAGAATAAAATTTAAATCCCACATAAAAGAATTTGTTGTGCAGTTACTATTTAAAACTAGCTCATGGGAGACATTATATTAAGTGAAATAAGCCAGACACATAAAGAGAAATTGCAGTTTTTCACTTCTTTGTGGAAGCTAAAAAGTTGATCTCAGAGAATTAGGGAGTAGAGTGGTGGTTATTGGAGCCTGGGAGAGAATCACAAAAATCATTGTGAGTCTGATTTCTCAAAGACGCATGTGAAGGACTGCCTGAAACATGCCCTCTGAGTGTGGTCTTTAAAAAATAAATAAGAGTGGACTTCTAACAGGCTCCTCAGAAAATCTTTCTTCTCTCCTCAGTGGGCAGCAGGAGGTCCATGGGTCTGGCTGTCTAAGAGCTAGGTGTGGTTTTCAAATGGGAAGGACCAGGACGGCTGGAGAATCTCAATAATCACTAGTAGACCGCATTCTAGGTTAGGGCAGGCTGGAAACAGGCCATCCAGAAGAAAATGGCTTGAGCTCTGAAAATGACAGAATCTGTGGATTTAGGAAACGGTTGTGGGTCTAATCCACTCATAACACCTACTCCCTGGGTCAGTCCACTGTTGCCACAGTTACCACAGGCCTGACCAGAACAACCCGGAGGGGAGATGCACTCTGGCCTCCTGGCTTGGAGGTTTGGTCTGGGGCCAGCTAACCCATTGCTGCCGGCCTGAGATGAGGTGTGACACCGAGGTGGAAGGAAACAAGGGGGGAAGCGTCCCTAGCTCATGGAAGCCAGAAGAGTGGGTTGGGGGAGGGGACGGGAGGAGACAGTTCGCAGGGGACAAGATGTGATTCCCCAGGGCATGTCCCTGGCCACACTCCACTTTCCCACACTCCTCTCAGTACAGTGGGCCTTTCAGATAATTAACCCACAAAATGGATGGATCCACAGATTAGGTCACAAGTCTCACAGTCTAATCATTTCACCTCTGAACACTGCTACTGTGGCTGACCCTGAGCTTTTGGTGAGGGGATACCTTATTTTTAAGCCATAATAGTCCCTACAGTCCATATGCTTTTGTTAGAATACCTTCATGTACTCTGGAAGAGTAATCTGGTGCCAAAACAAGATTAAAAGGAAATATCTGGTAACTGAAGATGTGACATTTGGAGATTGGGGAAAAGCTCTGAAGAGGAGCCCTGGGTAAAGCACTTTAAAGTCCCGGTGAAGAGGACACAAGAGGGGACCTGGTCTATGGGGTAGCTGAGTGGCAGTGGGATTACTCACTAAAACATAAAAAAATGAGAATGACCATGTCTGGGGAGAGAAAAGGGGGGAAGGAGGTTGGGCCTGGAGTCTGGGTACCTGCGGGGTCTCCCCGAGGAGATTCCAGGAGGCAGCGGTACAGGTTCACAGGAGATAGGCCTGGGAGTCATGGCTTAGAGTGACTGTGGAAGTCACAGGTGCTCATAAAGCCCAAAGAGAGCAGGGTGAGGAGAGATGGCCTGATGGACTGTGCAGAAAAGAAGGTGTCCAGAAGGAGGCTCACCAGCTATCAGCAATCATTCTGAACCACAGTGTCAAAACTCTGCTCTCTGGACCAGGCCTTCTGCACCCCAGTCTAAAACCTCTGCTCCCTATAACAGTCCTTCTGCACCCCAGTCTCCAACCTATGCTCTCTACAACAATCCTTCTTCACCTCAGTCTCCAAGTTCTACTCTCTGAAACACTCTTTACGCAACCCACTCTCGAACATCTGCTCTCTGCAACAGTCCTTCTGCACCTCAGTCTGAAAACTCTGTTCTCTGCAACAATCATTCTGCACCCCAGTCTCCAAATTCTGCTCTCTGTAACAGCCCTTCTGCACCTCAGTCTCCAAACTCTGCTCTCTATAATATACTTCTGCACACCAGTTTCCAAACTGTGATGTCTGTAACAGGCCTTCTGCACCCCAGTCTCCAAACTCTGCTCCCTGCAAGAATCTTTCTGCACTCCAGTCTCAAAGTTCTGCTCTCTGAAATAGTCCTTCTGCACCCCACTCTCGAACATCTGCTCTCTGCAACAGTCCTTCTGCACCTAAGTCTGAATACTCTGCTCTCAGCAACAATCATTCTGCAACCCAGTCTCCAAACTCTGCTCTCTGTAACAGTCCTTCTGCACCTCAGTCTCCAAACTCTGCTCTCTATAATATCTTTCTGCAACCCAGTCTCCAAAATGTGATATATGTAACAGGCCTTCTGCACCCCAGTCTCCAAACTCTGCTCTCTGCAAGAATCCTTCTGCACCTCTGTCTCCAAGTTCTGCTCTCTGAAAGAGTCGTTCTGCACCCCACTCTCAAACATCTGCACTCTGCAACAGTCCTTTTGCACCTAAGTCTGAAAACTCTGCTCTCTGCAACAATCATTCTGCAACCAAGTCTCCAAACTCTGCTCTCTGTAACAGTATTTCTGCACCTCAGTCTCCAAACTCTGCTCTCTGAAACAGACCTTCTGCACCCCAGTCTCCAACATCTGCTCTCAGCAATGATCTTTTTTTCTCCCCAGGCTCCAACCTCTGCTCTCTGCAATGGGCCTTCTGCACCCTAGTCTCCAACCTCTTCTCTCTGCAATGATCTTTCTGCACCTCAGTTTCCAACCTCTACTATAAGTAACAGTTATTCTGCACCCTAGTCTCCAAACTCTGCTCTCTGTAAGATGCTTCTGCACCTCAGTCTCCAACCTCTGGTCTCTGTAACAGTCCATATGCAACCCAGTATCCAACCTCTGTTCTCTGTAACAATCTTAGGCACCTAAATCTCCAACTTCAGCTCTCTTCAAAGGTAATTCTGTACCCCAGTCTCCAAACTCTGTTCTCTGCAACAGTCCTTCTGCACCAGAGTCTCCAAAGTCTGCTTTCTGTATCAGTTCTTCTGTACCCCAGTCTCCAAAATCTACTCTCTGTAAAAGTCCTTCTGCACTTCAGTGTACAACCTCTGCTCTCTGAAATAGTCCTTCTGCAACCTAGTCTCCAACCTCTACTCTCTGCAATATTTTTCTGCACCCCAGTCTCCAACCTGTGCTCTCTGTAACTGTCCTTCTGCAACCCAGTCTCCAACATCTGCTCTCTGTAAGTATCATTCTCCACCATAGTCTCCAACCTCTGCTCTCCTCATTGATCATTCCGCGCCTCAGTCTCCAAGCTCTGCTCTCTGCAAAGATTCTTCTGCACCTCATTCTTCAAGCACTGGTCTCTGTAACAGTCCTTATGCAGCTCAGTCTCCCACCTATGCTCTCTGTAAGATACTTCTGCACACCAGTCTAAAACAATTGCTCTCTGCAATGATCCTTAGAACCCCAGTCTCCAACCTCTGCTCTCTCTAAGAGTCCTTATGTACAGCAGACTCCAAACTCTGCTCTCTGTAACGGTCCTTCTACACCCCAGTCTCCAACCTCTAATTTCTGTATTAGTCTTTCTGCACCCCAGTCTCCAAACTCTGCACTCTGTATCAGTTCTTCTGCAACTCAGTCTCCAAAATTTGCTCTCTGCAATAGTCCTCTGCACCCCAGTCTCCAACATGTGCTCTCTGCAATAGTCCTTCTGCACCTCACTCTGAAAACTCTGTTCTCTGCAACGATCCTTCTGCACCCTAGTCTCCAATCTCTGCTCTTTGTAACAGTCCTGCTGCAACTTGGTCTACAACCTCTGCTCTCTGTAAGATCCTTGAGCAACCTTGTCTAAAAACTCTGCTCTCTGTAACAGTTCTTCTGCACCCCAGTCTCCAACCTCGGCTCTCGGTAACAGTCCTTTTGCACCTCAGTTTCCAAACTCTGCTCTCAGCAACAATTCTTCTGCACCTCAGTTTCCAAACTCTACTCTCTGTAACAGTCCTTCTGCACCCCAGTCTCAATCCTTTCTGTCTGCAATGATCCTTCGGCACCCCAGTCTCCAAACTCTGCTCTCTCTAACAGTCCTTCTGCACCTCAGTCTCCAACCCCTGCTCTCTGTAACAGTTCTTCTGCACCTCAGTCTTCAACCTCTTCTCTCTGCAAAAGTCCTTCTACACCCCATTCTCTAATCTCTGTTCTCTGCAATAGTCCTTATAAACCACAGTCTTCAACCTCTGCTCTCTGTAACAGTCCTTCTGCACCACAGTCTCCAAACTCTGCTCTCTGTAAGAGTCTTTCTACACCTCATATCCAAACTCTGCTCTCTGCAACAGTCCTTCTGCACCCAAGTCTCCAAACTCTACTCTCTGCAACGATTCTTCTGGACCCCAGTCTCCAACCTCTGCTCTCTGTAACAATCCTTCTGCACCACAGTCTCCAAATTCTGCTCTCTGTAAGATCCTTCTGCACTACAGTTTCCAAACTCTGCTCTCTCTAACATTTCTTCTCCACCCCAGTCTTTAACCTCTGCCTTCTGCAAGTGTCCTGCGGCACCCCAGTCTCCAACCTCTGTCCTCTGCAACAGTCCTTGTGTTCCCCAGTCTCCAAACTCTGCTCTCCGTAACGGTCTTTCAGCACCCCAGTCTCCAAACTCTGATTTCTGTATCAGTCCTTTTGAACCTCAATCTCAAACCTCTGCTCTCTGTATCTATCCTTCTGCACTTCACTCTCCAACCTGTGCTCTCTGTAATATTCCTTCTGCACCCCAGTCTCCAAACTCTGCTCTCTGTAAAAGTCCTTCTAAACCTCAGTGTCCAAACTTTGCTCTCTGCAACTGTCTTTCTGCACCTCAGTCTGAAAACTCTGTTCTCTGCAACGATCCTTCTGCACCCCAGTGTCCAACATCTGCTCTCTGTAACAGTCCTGCTGTACTTCAGTCTCCAACCTCTGCTCTCTGTACGATCTTTCTGCAACCCTATCTCCAAACCCTGCTTTCTGTAAGAGTCCTTCTGCACCACAGTCTCCAACCTCTGCTCTCTGTAAAAGGCCTTTTGCACCCCATTCTCCAAACTCTGCTTTCTGTAACAGTGCTTCTGCACCTCAGTCTAAAAACTCTGCTCTCTGCAACAGTCCTTCTGCAACCCAGTCTCCAAAATCTTCTTACTGTATCAGTTTATCTGCACCACAATTTCCAACCTCTGCTCTCTGTAACAGTCTTTCTGCACCTCAGTCTACAACTCTGCTCTCTGCAACAGTCCTTCTGCATCCCAGTCTCCAACACCTGCTCTCTGCAACAGTCCTTCTGCACCAAATCTCCAATCTCTTCCTCTGTAACAGTCCTTCTGCACCTCAGTGTCCAAAAACTACTCCATGTAAAAGTACTTCTGAACACCTTCTCCATACTCTGCTCTCTGTAACAGGCCTTCTGCATCCCAGTCTCCCAACTCTGTTCTCTATAAAAATCCTTCTGCACCCCAGTCTCAAAATTTTGCTCTCTACAACGATCCTTCTGCACCCCAGTGTCCAACATCTGCTCTATGCAACAGACCTTCTGCATCCAAGTCTTCAACGTGTGCTCTCTGCGAAAGTCATTCTGCACCTCAGTCTGAAAACTCTGTTCTCTACAAGTATCCTTATGCACCCCAGTCTCCAACCTCTGCTCTCTGTAACAGTCTTGCTGAACCTCGCTCTAAAACCTCTGCTCTCAGTAAGATCCTTGTGCAACTTTGTCTATAAACTCTGCTCTCTTTAGGAGTTCTTCTGCAAGTCCGTCTGAAAACTCTGTTCTGTACAAGGATGCTTCTGCACCCCAGTCTCCAATCTCTGCTCTCTGTAACAGTCCTTTTGCACCTCAGTCGCCAAACTCAGCTCTCTGCAACGATTCATCTGCACCTCAGTTTCGAAAGTCTACTCTCTGTAACAGTGCTTCTGCACCCCAGTCTCAAACTTCTGCTATCTGCAATGATCTTTCTGCACACCAGTCTCCAACTTCTGCTCTCTGCAACAGTCCTTCTGCAGCTCAGTCTCCAACTTCTGCTCTCTGCAATGATCCTTCTGCACCCCAGTATCCAACATGTGCTCTATGCAATAGTCCTTTTGCACCCTTATCTCCAACCTCTGCTCTCTGAAACAGTCAATCTGCACCTCAGTCTGAAAACTCTGTTCTCTGCAACGATCCTAATGCACCCCAGTCTCCAACCTCTGCTCTCTGCAACAGTCTTTCTAAACCCTGTCTCCAAATTCTGCTCTCTGCAACAGTCCTACTGCACCCCAGGCTCCAACTTCTGTTCTCTGTAATAATCCTTCTTCACCTCAGTTATCAAACTCTGATCTCTGCAATAGTCCTTCTTCACCACAGTCTCCAAACTCTGCTCTCTCTAACAATCTTTCTGCACCCCAGTCTCCAATCTCTGCTGTCTACAACAATCTTTTGCACCCCAGTCTCCTAACTGTGCTCTCTGCAAAAGTCGTTCTGCACCCCAGTCTCCAAAATCTGCTCCCTACAACAGTTCTTCTGCACCTCAGTCTGACAACTCTGCGCTCTGCAACGATCCTTGTGCACCCCAGTCTTTGAACTCTACTTTCTGTAATAGTTTTTCTGCACCTCAGTCTCCAAACTCTGCTCTCTGTAAGATCCTTCTGCACCCCAGTTTCACAACTCTGCTCTCTGTAATATTTTTTCTGCTCCCCAGTCTCCAATCTCTTCTCTCTGTAACTGTCCTTCTGCTCCGTAGTCTCCAACTTCTGCTCTCTGTAACACTCGTTCTTTACCGCAGTCTCAAACCTCTGTCCTCTGTAACAGTCCTTCTGTCCTGCAGTCTCCCACCTCTGCTCTGTGTAAGGGTTCTTCTGCACCCCAGTCTCCATCCTCTGCTCTCTGTAACAATACATCTGCACCCCAGTCTCCAACCTCTGCTCTCTGTAACAGTCCTTCTACTCCCCAGTCTCCAAGGTCTGCACTCTAAAATAGTCCTTCTCCACACCAGTCTCCAACCTCTGCTCTCTGTAACAGTCCTCCTGTAGTGCAGTCTCAAAAATCTGCTCTCTGTAACATTCCTTCTGCACCCAAGTCTCAAACCTCTGCTTTCTGTAACAGTCCTTCTACACTCCAGTCTCCAAACTCTGCTATCTGTAACAGTTCTTGTGCACCACAGTCTCCAACCTCTGCTCTCTATAACAATAATTCTGCACCCCAGTCTCAAACCTCTGCTCTCTGCAACGATCCTTTTGCACCCCATTCTCCAACCTCTGTTCTCTGCAAAAGTCCTTCTGAACCTTAGTCTGAAAACTCTGCTCTCTGCAACAATCCTTGTGCACCCCAGTCTCCAAACTCTGCTTTCTGTAAGAGTCCTTCTGCACCGCAGCCTCCAACCTCTGCTTTCTGTAAGAGTCCTGCTGCTGGCCAGTCGCCACCCTCTGCAATCTGTAACAGTCTTTCTGCTCCCTGGTCTCTAATCTCTGCTCTCTGTAACAGTCCTTCTATACCACAGTCCCCAACCTCTCCTTTCTGTATCATTCTTCTGCACCACAGTTTCCAACCTCTGCTTTCTGCAACATTCCTTCTGCACCTCAGACTCCAACCTCTGCTCTCTGCGACAGTTTTTCTGCACCCCAGTCTCCAAGCTCTGCTCTCTGCAACTGTTCTTCTGCACCCCAGTCACCAAGGTCTGCACTCTGAAACAGTCCATCTCCACACCAGTCTCCAAACTCTGTTGTCTGTCACAGTCCTCCTGTAGTGCAGATTCCAAAATTTGCTCTCTGTAACGGTCCTTCTACACCCCATGTCCGGCCTCTTCTCTCTGCATTAGTCCCTCTGAAACCCAGTCTCCAACCTCCGCTCTCTATAACAATCCTTCTGCACCTCAGTATCCAAACTCTGCTCTCTGCTACGGTCCTTCCGCACCTCATTCTCCAAACTCTACTCACTGTAAAAGTACTTCTGCACCCCTGCTCCAAACTCTGCTCTCCGTAACAGGCCTTCTGCACCCCAGTCTCCGATGTCTGTTGTCTTTAACAATCCTTCTGAAGCCCAGTCTCCAACCTCTGCTCTCTACAACGATCCTTCTGCATCCCTGTCTCAAACCTCTGCTCTCTGCAAGGATCCTTCTGCACCTCTGTGTCAAACATGTGCTCTCTGCAAAAGTCCTTGTGCACCTCAGTCTGAAAACTCTGTTCTCTGCAACGATCCTTCTGAACCCTAGTCTCCAACCTCTGCTCTCTGTAAAAGTCCTGCTGCACCTTGGTCTACAAAAACTGCTCTCTGAAAGATCCTTGTGCAACCTTGTCTAAAAACTCTGCTCTCTGAAACAGTTTTTCTGCACCCCAGTCTCCAACCTCTGCTCTCTGTAACAGGCCTTTTGCACCTCAATCTACAAACTCTACTCTCTGCAACAGTCATTCTGCACCTAAGTCGCCAAATTCTGACCTCTGTAAGATGCTTCTGCAGCCCTGTATCCAACCTCAGCTCTCTGTAAGAGTCCTTCTGCACCCAAGACTCCGACCTCTGCTCTCTGTAACAGGACTTCTGCACGTCAGTCTCCAAACTCTGCTCTCTACAACAGTCCTTCTGCACACTAGTTACCAACATCTGCTCTCTGCAACAGTCCTTTTGCTCCCCAGATTTCGAGATCTGCTCTACAGTCCTTCTGTACTGCAGTCTCCAATCTCTGCTCTTTGTAACGGTCCTTCTACACCCCAGTCTTCAACCTCTGCTTTATGTATCAGTCTGTCTGAACCCCAGACTCCAACCTCTGTTCTCTGTATCTATCCTTCTGCACCTCAGTCTTAAACCTGTTTTCTATGTAAGAGTCCTTCTGCACCTCATTCTCCATCCTCTGCTCTCTGTAACGGTCCTTCTGCACCCCAATTTCCAAACTCTGCTTCGTGTAACAGTCCTTCTGCACCTGAGTCTCCAAACTCTGCTCTCTGTAACAGTCCTTCTACACCTTAGTCTCCAACCTCTGCTCTCTGTAACAGTCCTTCTGCACCTCAGTCTGAAACCTCTGCTCTCTACACGATCCTTCTGCACCACAGTATCCAAACACTGCTCTCTGTAACAGTCCACCTGCACCTCAGTCTCCAACCTGTGCTCTCAGTAAGGTCCTACAGAAACCAAGTCTTCAAACTCTGCTTTTAATAACAGTCTTTCTGCACTTAGTCTCCAACCTGTCCTCTCTGTAACAGGCCTTCTGCATGCCAGTCTCCTAACTCTGCTCTCTGCAACGATATTTCTGCAACCCATTCTCCATCCACTGCTCTCTGCAATGATCCTACTGCACCCCAGTCTCCAACCTCTGATTTCGGCAACAGTCCTTCTGCACCTCAGTCACCAACTTCTGCTCTCTGTAAAATCCTTCTGCACCCCTGTCTCCAAGCTCTGCTCCTTGCAATGATCCTTCTGCACCCCAGTCTCCAAAATTTTTTCCATATAAAATAACTTCTGCACCTCAGTCTTTAATCTCTGCTTTCTGCAACAGTCCTTCTGCACCCCAGTCTCCAAACACTGCTCGCTGCAACAGTCTTTCTGTACTGCAGTCTCCAACTTCTGCTCTCTGTAACGGTGTTTCTGCACCGCAGACTCTAATCTCTGCTTTCTGTATCAGTTTTTCTGCACCCCAGTCTCAAAATTCTGGTCTCTCTAAGAGTCGTTCTGCACCTCAGTCTCCAAACTCTGCTCTCGGCAACAGTCCTTCTGCACCCCAGTCTCAAACCTCTGCTCTCTGAAACAGTGCTTCTGCACTCCAGTCTCCATCCTCTGCTCTCTGCAACAGTCCTTCTGCACCCAAGTCTCCAAATTCTGTTCTCCTTAACAATCCTTCTGCACCTCAGTCTCCAACCTCTGCTCTTTGTAACAGGACTTCTGCACCTCAGTCTCAAACCTCTGATCTCTGATACAGTCTTTTTGCACTCCAGTCTACAACCTCTTCTCTCTGCAACAGTCCTTCTCCACCCCATTCTCCAAACTCTGCTCTCTGCAACAGTCCTTCTGCACCACAGTCTCAGACCTCTGCTCTCTGTAAGATCTTTATGCACTCCAGATTCCAAACTCTGCTGTAACATTCCTTCTCCACCCCAGTTTTCAACCTCTGCTTTCTGCAAGTGTCCTGCGGCAAACAGTTTTCAAGCTCTGTCCTCTTCAACAGTCCTTCTGCTCCCCAGTCTCCAACATCTTCTCCTCTAACAGTCCTTCTGTACAGCAGTCTCCAACCTGTGCTCTCTGTAACATTCCTTCTGCACCCCAGTCTGCAACCTCTGCTCTCTGTAACAGTTTTTTGATACCCCAGTCTCCAAACTCTGGTCTCTGTAACGGTCCTTCTGCACCCCAATTTACAACCTCTTCTTTCTGTAACAGTCCTTCTTCACCTCAGTGTTCAAATTCTGCTCTCTCTAACAGTTCTTCTACACCTCAGTCCCGAACCTCTGCTCTCTGTAACAGTCCTTCGGAACCTCAGTCTGACACCTCTGCTCTCTACACGATCCTTCTGCACCCCAATCTTCAACCACTTCTCTCAGTAACAGAAAAACTGCACCCCAGTCTCCAACCTCTGCTCTCTGTAACACTTTTTCTATACTGCAGTCTCCAAACTCTGGTCTGTGGAACAGTCCTGCACTCCAATTTCCAACCTCTGCTTTCTGTAACAGTCCTTCTGCACCTCCGTCTCCAAACTCTGCTCTCTGTAACAGTCGTTCTACACCTCAGTCTCCAACCTCTGCTCTCTGTAACAGTCCTTCAGCACCTCAGTCTGACACATTGCTCTCTGCACGATTCTTCTGCACCACAGTCTCCAACCTGTGCTCTCTACAATGATCCTACTGCACCCGTCTCCAAACACTGATCTCTGCAACAGTACTCTGCACCTCAGTCTCCAAATTCTGCTCTCTGTAAGATCCTTCTACACCCCCGTACCCAAATTCTGCTCTCTGTAAAAGTCCATCTGTACCCGAGTCTCCAACCTGTGCTCTCTGTAACAGGACTTTGGTACCTCAGTCTCATACCTCTGCTCTCTGCAACAATCCTTCTGCACCCCAGACTCCAACCTCTGCTCTCTACAACAGTCCTTCTACACCCTAGTTACCAACATCTGCTCTCTGCAACAGACCTTCTGCACCCCAGTCTCCGACATTTGCTCTCTGCAACAGTTCTTCTGCACCTCAATCTGAAAACTCTGCTCTCTGCAACCACCCTTCTGCACCCTAGTCTTCTATTTCTGCTATCTGTAACAGTCCTTCTTCACCTCAGTCTCCCAACTCGGCTCTCTTTATAATCCCTCTGCAACACAGTCTTAAAACTCTGCATTCTGTAACAGTCTTTCTGCACAACAGTCTCCAACCTCTGCTCTCTGTAACAGGACTTCTGCAACCCAGTCTCCAAACTCTGCTCTCTGTAAAAGGCCTTCTGCAACCCAGTCGCCAACCTCTTCTCTCTGTTCTCTCTGCAACAATTCTTCTCCAACCAAGTCTCCAACTTCTGCTCTCTGCAACAGTCCTTTTGCACCCCAGTCTCCAAACTCTGCTCTCTGTAAGATCCATGTGAACCCCAATCTCCAACCTCTACTCTCTTTTACAGTCTTTCTGCACCCCAGTCTCCAAACGCCGCTCTCTGCAACTGTCCTTTTCCACCCCAGTTTCCAACATCTGCTCTCTACAACACTCCTTCTGCACCCTAGTCTCCAAACTCTGCTCTCTGCAACGATCCTTCTGAACCCCAGTATCCATGTCTGCTCTCTGCAACAGTCCTTCTGCACCACAGTCTTCAACCTCTGCTCTTTTTAAGATACTTCTGCACTCCAGTTTCCAAACTCTGCTCTCTGTAACATTCCATCTCCACCCAGTCTCCAACCTCTGTCCTCTGCAACAGTCATTCAGCTCCCCAGTCTCCGAGATCTGCTCTGTGTAACAGTCCTTCTACACCCCTGTGTCCAACCTCTTTTTTCTGTATCAGTCAATTTTAACCTCGTCTCTATACTCTGTTCCCTGTATCTATGCTGCTGCACCTCAGTCTCCAACCTGGGCTCTATGTAAGAGTCCTTCTGCACACCAGTCTCCAAACTTTGCTCTCTGCAACAGTCCTACTGTACTGCAGTCTCCAACATCTGCTATCTGTAACGGTCTTTATGCACCCCAGACTCCACTCTGCTTTCTGTATCAGTCCATCTGCACCCCAGTCTCCAACTTCTTCTCTCTCTAAGAGTCCTTCTGCATCCCATTCTAAAACCTCTGCTCTCGGTAAAAGTCCTATGCCGCAGTCTCCAAACTCTACTCTCTTTAAGCGTCCTTCTGCACCCCAAATTCCAAACTCTGCTACCTGTAACAGTCCTTCTGCACCTGAGTCTTCAAACTCTGCTCTCTGTAACAGTCCTTCTACAACTCAGTCTCCAACCTCTGCTCTCTGTAACCGTCCTTCTGAACCTCAGTCTGAATCCTCTGCTCTCTGCAACATCCTCTGCACCCCAGTCTCCAACCACTGCTCTCTGTAACAGTCCAACTGCACCTGAGTCTCCAACCTCTGCCCGCTGTAAGATCCTTCAGCAACCCAGTCTCTAAAAGTCTGCTCTCTATAACAGTCCTTCTGCACCCGAATATCCAAGCTCTCCTCTCTGTAGCAGGCCTTCTGCACCCCAGTCTCCAAATCTGCTCTCTGCAACAGTCCTTCTGCACCTCAGTCTAAAAACTCTGCTGTCTGCAACAAACCTTCTTCACCCCGTCTCCTACCTCTGCTGTCTATAACATCCTTCTGCACTTCAGTCTCCCAGTTCTGCTCTCTGTAAGATCCTTCTGCAACCCAGTCTTTAAACTCTGCACTCTGTAACCGTCCTTCTGCACAACAGTCTCCAACCTCCGCTCTGTGTAACAGGTCCTTCTGTACTGCAGTCTCCAACCTCTGCTCTCCGTAACGGGCCTTCTGCACCCCAGTCTCCAACCTCTGCTCTCTTCAATGATCCTACTGCACCCCATTCTCCAACCTCTGATTTCTGCAACAGTTTTTCTGCACCTCAGTCTGAAAATTTTGCTCTCTGTAAGATTCTTCTGCACCCCTGTATCCAACATCTGCTCTCTGTAACAGTCCTTCTGCACCCTAGTTACCAACATCTGCTCTCTGCAACAGACCTTCTATACTCCAGTCTTCAACATCTGCTCTCTTCAACAGTCATTCTGCACCTCAGTCTGAAAATCTCTGCTCTCTGCAACGACCCTTCTACACCCAAGGCTCCTACCTTTGCTCTCTGCAACGACCCTTCTGCACCCAAGTCTCCTACCTCTGCTCTCTGTAACAGTCCTTCTGCACCTCAGTCTCCCAAATGTGCTCTCTGTTTGATCATTCTGCAACCCAGTCTTTAAACTCTGCACTCTGTAAAGTCCTTCTGTACAACAGTCTCCAACCTCTGCTCTCTGTGATAAGCCTTCTGCACCCCAGTCTCCAACCTCTTCTCTCTGCAACGATTCTTCTCCACCCAAGTCTTCTACATCTACTCTCTGCAACAGTCCGTTTGCACCCCAGTCTCCAATCTCTGCTCTCTGTAAGATCCATCTGAACCCCAGTCTCCAACCTCTGCTCTTTGTAACAGTCCTTCAGCAACCCAGTCTCCAAAATCTGCTCTCTGTAACAGTCATTCTGCACCTCAGTCTCCAAACACTGCATTGTGTAACAGTCCTTCTGCACCCCAGTCTAAAACATCTGCTCTCTGCAACAGTCCTTATGCACCCCAGTCTCCAAACTCTGCTATCTTCAACAGTCCTTCTGCACCCCAGTCTCCAAACTATGCTCTCTGCAACGCTCTTTCTGCACCACAGTCTGCAACATCTGCTCTCTGCAACAGTCCTTCTGCACCTCAGTCTGAAAACTCTGCTCACTGTAACATTCCTTCTCCACGCCAGTCTTCAACCTCTGTCCTCTGCAACAGTCATTCTGCTCCCCAGTCTCTGAGATCTGCTCTTTGTAACAGTCCTTCTGTACAGAGTCTCCAACTTCTGATCTTTGTAACGGTCTTTCTACACCCCAGTCTCCAAACTCTGCTTTGTGTATCAGTCTGTCTGAACCCCAGTCTCCAACCTCTGTTCTCTGTATCTATCCTTTTGCACCTCAGTCTCAACCTGTGCTCTATCTAAGAGTCCTTCTGCACACCAGTCTCTAACCTCTGCTCTCGGTAACACTCCTATACAGCATTCTCCAAACTCTGCTCTCCTTAACGGTCCTTCTGCAAACCAATTTTTTAAAATCTGCTTCCTGTAACAGTCCTTCTGCACCTGAATCTTCAAACTCTGCTCTCTGTAAAAGTCCTTCTACACCTCAGTCTCCAACCTATGCTCTCTGTAACAGTCCTTCTGGACCTCAGTCTGAAAATTTGGCTCTCTGCACGATCCTTCTGCACCCCAGTCTCTAACCACTGCTCTCTGTAACAGTCCCCCTGCACCTGAGTCTCCAATCTCTGCTCTCTGTAAAATCCTTCATCACCCAGTCTCCAACGACTGCTCTCTGTAACAGACCTTCTGCACCCCAAGTCTCCAAATTCTTCTCTCTGCAACGATTCTTCTCAACACCATTCTCAAACCTCTGCTCTCTGCAACAGTCCTTCTGCACCCCAGTCTCCAAGCTCTGCTCTCTGTAACCCTCCGTCTGCACCGCAGTCTCCAACCTCTGCTCTCTGTAACAGTCCTTCTGCACCTCCGTCTTCAACCTCTGCTTTCTTCTACAGTCTTTCTGCACCCCATTCTCAAACCTCTGCTCTCTGCAACAGTTTTGGCACCCCAGTCTCCAACATCTGCTCTCTGCAGTAGTCATTCTGAACCACAGTCTCCAATTTCTGATCTCTGTAACATCTTTCTGCAAGCCAGTTTCCAAAATCTGCTCTCTCTAACATTCCTTCTCCACCGCAGTTTGTAACCTCTGCTTTCTTTGAGGGTCCTGCGGCACCCCAGTCTCCAAACTCTGCTCTAGGAAATAGTCCTATACCACAGACTCCAAACTCTACTCTCCTTAACGGTCCTTCTGCACCCCAATTTCCAAACTCTGCACATGAGTCTCCAAACTCTGCTCTCTGTAGCAGTCCTTCTACACCTCAGACTCCAACCTATGCTCTCTGTAACAGCCCTTCTGCACCAAAGTCTTCAAACTCTGCTTTCTGTATCAGTCTGTCTGAACCGCAGTCTCCAACCGCTGTTCTCTGTAATATCCTTCTGAAACCCAGTCTCCAAAATCTGCTCTCTGTAACAGTGCCTCTGCACACCGCTCTCCAAACTCTGCTCTCATCAAAGATCCTTCCTCACCAAAGTCTCCAACCTCTGCACTCTGCATCAATCCTTTTGGACCCAGTATCCAACAACTGCTCTCTGAAACAGTCTTTCTGCACCTCAGTCTGAAAACTCTGCTCACTGCAACGACCCTCCTTCACCCCAGTCTTTAACCTCTGCTCCCTGCAACAGTCCTTCTGCATCCCAGTCTTCAATATCTGCTCTCTGCAACAGTCCTTCTGCAACTCAGTCTGAAATCTGTGCTCTCTGCAATGATGCTTCTGCACCTCAGTCTCCTAACTCTGCTCTTTGTAAGACCCTTCTGCAACCCAGTCTCCAGACTCTGCTCTTGTCAACAGTGCTTCTGTACCCTAGTCTCGAACCTCTGCTCTCTGTAAGATCCTTATGCACTCCAGTCTCCAACCTCTGCTCTCTGTAACAATCCTTCTGCACCCCAGTCTCCAACATCTGCTCTCTGCAACAGTTCTTCTGCACCTCAGTCCGAAAACTCTCCTCTCTGCAACGACCATTCTGCATCCCAGTCTTCAACCTCTACTCTCTGTAACAGTCCTTCTGCACCTCAGTATCCCAACTCTGCTTTCTGTAACACTCCTTCTGCACCTCAGTCTCCAAACTCTGCTCTCTGTAACAGTCCTTCTGCACCCGAGTCTAAAACATCTGCTCCAAACACTTCTCTCTGAAAGGATTCTTCTTCACACCAGTCTCCAACCTCTGCTCTATGAAACAGTATTCTTGCACCACAGACTCCCAAATCTGCTCTCTATAAGATCCATCTGAACCCCAGTCTCCAACCTCTGCTCTCAATAACAGTCCTTCTGCACCCCAGTCTCAAAAATCTGCTCTCTGAAAAAGTTTTCTGCACCTCATTCTCAAAACTCTGCTCTCTGCAACAGTCTCTCTGAACCCCACTCTCCAACCTCTGCTCTCTGCAATAGTCCGTCTGCACCCCAGTCTCCAACATCTGCTCTCTGCAACAGTCCTTCTACACCCCAGTCTCCAACTCTGCTTTTTGCAACGATCTTTCTGAACCCCAGTCTCCAACGTCTGCTGTTTGCAAGAGTCCTTCTGGACCATAGTCTCCAAGCTCTGCTCTCTGTAACAATTCTTCTGCACCCCTGTCTGCAACCTCTGCTCTTTGTAAGATCATTCTGCAACCCAGTTTAAACTCTGCTCTCTGTAACAGTGCTTCTGCCAACCGGTCTCCAACCTCTGCTCTCTGCAACGATCCTTCTTCACTAAAGTCTCCAACCTCTGCTCTCTGCAAAAGTCCTTC